>NC_046986.1:4321677-4341677 GCF_009769545.1 Cyclopterus lumpus
TGATGTTGGAATTACTTGCTCGTGTTTCATGCAACCAAGACCAGGTAAGCGTGAGAGGCGTCGCTTCTGTGTCTGCGTTCATCCTCCTCTGAAATCAGCTGACTGAAGAATCAAAACGCATCCTTTCTGATTTGGTCGAAACCCTGAATCCAAAATCCACGATGCCTTTTTTGTGCACTTTTCTTTGCGGCCCAAAGGGGAGGAGTCGCTACGTTTTACAGTCAGACACAGTACGCTGGATAACAGTGAATTATTTTTGTCTCCAGAATCTTTTAGTTCAGGTTCAGTGTGTGTGCGGTTTGTAGTTTGTAGTTTGCATTGTGTAGATTAGAGAGTGCCCTTTGCAACATGCAGTTTGTAGCTGGTAGTTTTCAGTGTGCAGGATGTAGTTAGCATCATCTACTTTGTAATATGTAGTTTGTAGTTTGCAGCTTGCAGTGTGTAGTTTGTAGCATTTAACTTTCAGTGTGCGGCTTGCAGTTTGTAGAATTTGGCATTCAGTGTGCAGTTTTCACTGTGTAATGTGTAGCATTTAGCTTTCAGTGTGTAGTTTGTAGCATTTAGTCATTGTAGCATTGAATCATTGTAGCATTACGTACAGTGTGTAGTTTGTAGAATTGAGTCATTGTAGCATTACGTACAGTGTGTAGTTTGTAGCATTGAGTCATTGTAGCATTACGTACAGTGTAGTTTGTAGAATTGAGTCATTGTAGCATTACGTACAGTGTGTAGTTTGTAGAATTGAGTCATTGTAGCATTACGTACAGTGTGTAGTTTGTAGCATTGAGTCATTGTAGCATTACGTACAGTGTGTAGTTTGTAGAATTGAGTCATTGTAGCATTACATACAGTGTGCAGCTAGTTGTTCCAAAGCAGCCTTGGTTGCTTCTGTTTGTAATGAGTGTGTTGAAGCTCAGCCAGCTGCTGTAATGGAGCCAAGTAGACCAGCCTGGTGTTAGCTAATACCAATCACTGGGAATAATGGGACTGGCTACGGCTCTAATCGTTGGTGATGGTGTTGATGTTGTTCAACCCGGATCAGGATGCCGGTGGAGATCAGCGTTCCCAATTCTGAAGAGGTTTTAGTCGAAATTTGTCATCACAGTTAATCATTTCTGTTCATAATGTACACGAATGTCCTCAGATTGATGACTCTAAATAACATGCACCTGTCATGTTCATTAGAGCCTCTGCTGCTCTTAAGCTAAAGCTGTGGGCTTCTGTGTGTGTGTGTGTGTGTGTGTGTGTGTGTGTGTGTGTGTGTGTGTGTGTGTGTGTGTGTGTGTGTGTGTGTGTGTGTGTGTGTGTGTGTGTGTGTGTGTGTGTGTGTGTGTGTGTGTGTGTGTGTGTGTGTGTGTGGATCAGCAATTTCTGTATTTGATTGGATGACAAGGAAGATGAGGCTGTTTGATTGGATGTTGGAGAATTGTGCCAGTTCTGCAGAGATAATCTTCTTTAAGGCAGAGAGAGGGTGATTCCCTGTAGAATCACTCGCACACACACACACACACACACACACACACATTGGGGCTGTCTCATTTGGCGTTCTTGGCATTTGCTGTCTTTGTAATGGCAGCGTAAATACTTCTAAATCTGCTCATTTTATCAACCTGTGGAGGGCAAAAACAAACAAAAAATTGCCCAAACCTCAGGGGGTAAAAATTTACATTTTGGATAAAAACCAGAGCCCAGCCAGCTCACATTGTGATATAATCCTGTAGCCATCGCTGTCCTCTGCAGACCTTTCACCGCTGGATTGAACAGTATCTGGCTCCAGACATCAGTGGGTTCCCAAACGAAGCAAACGCAGTCAGAGTAATGCTTCACGGTTAAGATCCATCCATTTCAGAACATCTGCCAAATCCAGCTTTTCCACAGCTTTGGAGCCAAGATGACCCCTTCTTAACGTCTTCCACCGGTTCCTCTCTGCAGTAATTCAGACGTCAATGATTCTCGGTAGAAATGCATTAAAAAAAAAAAGTTTAAACCCGCACTTTTGCTTTAAAATGTGATCTCAGATTAGTCGGAGGGGCCCCCAAGATGTGTGTGTGTGTGTGTGTGTGTTTGCATACACAGCATATGCTTTTCTGTGTCAGTGGGGTACACTGCCTCAGCAATAAGTGCAATCCACCCGCACATTTTCTCGATCTCACACACACACGCGCACACACACACGCACACACACACACACGCTGCTGGCCCACTCCTGCTGCCTCTCGATAAGTCGCTCCGCTGTGAGGGAGGGACACACGTCTTGTAACTTCAAAGGCAAGCCGGGGTCTATTTTTAGAGGCTCCGTGATGTAGGTCAACTGAATATCTGAGACTTGGAGAGGAAACGTTTATGCTGCAAGATGACGGCCGTTGGTGGGCGGCAAAGAAAACCCCTGTTGGCTGTGAGAGGGGGGGAGGGAATGGGGGGGGGGGGGGGTAATAAAAAAAGATTTGTTAATGAAACTGAGCAGTTTTTTTTTTATTTGCGAATGGAAATTCCAAAACGATTCCAGTAAAGACAGATTTGGGCTTAATGGATGAATTAAAGGATTGTCATATGTAAATGCGTTTTAATTGGTTTTCTGAAGGGATCTTTTTAACCGATAAAGCCCATTAAATCATACAGAAATAATGAATTATCCCCTTAACGTACTTTAAATCACACCGCCGTTTATGGTGAATTCATAATATTTTAAGAAGAAAAATCCTAAAATCCTGGGCAGAGGGATGATGAAGATGTTAAAGGGGGGGGGGGGGGGGGGGTTTGAAGTTGATGATGATGGCAGCCGACAGTCCTGAGCCGGCTGCTTCGGGCTCGTGGTATTCTGTTGTTGAGGAACTGACACGGTGTAGAATATGGGTGCCAGCGAGCATTAAAAATGTTAATAGACGCGACGCATATTAAATGTCACGTGACGGGTGTTTTGAGCTCCGCATGCATTGTTCACATTGCAACATTGTAACAGTTTAATACATATTTATAGCAGCTTTCAGCCGTCATTATGCAACAAATGTTAAAAGGCACAAACGGATAATGCGTTATGTCATTTATATTTTGTCAAATTTTAATCCTCCCGTCGACTTTTTGGTATTATTTTTAGGTGTATTGAAGCTCAAACAGGTGTTACGTAAATCTAATGGCTCAATTTAATAGCCGCTAATTGACGATGCTAGATTTATGTAATGATACTTTATTTTTACTCTTATTTTATTTTTATTTTATTTTCAATGTCCTCCTTTATAAATGCCGACAGCCAGGTGTATGTAGCTGACATCGCTACATATTACCGTTTTATTTGAAGGTTATATATACGTATATTTAGACTAATATTTAGACTAATATTTTTACTGCATTGTTAATATTATTGGCAGCACCTGCTATGATGCCCGTGTCTAGAATGCATTATAAATATGGTCATAATGCGTTTTGATTTGTTTAAAGCACTGTATAATTGTAGTTATAAGCTCTCATTAATAGTCATAATGCTCAACTCGTAACAATAATCATAACATGTAAGGCATTTTATATTGATTTAAAAGGTGAAGTATATTAGTGCATTCATTCCCATAGTTATAATACATTATAATAGTTTAATCATTGTTACAATGCATAATAATGTGATTTATAAGTTTCTCTAATTTATTATTGTTTGATTTAAGTGAAGTGACAAAATATCATGACACATATCCATGAACAAAAAAAACAACTTTGTCAAATATATATTTCTTTCTTTTAGCATTATAATCTAATTGTAAATGTACATTTATAAGCGTTTATAATGCATCCTAGACATAGAAATAGTTTATTTCTCTGCACACATCCAGTGCAGCTCCTCTGATTTAAATAACGTTTATTAAACTTTGTGTCTCTTCAGCGATTTGAATCGTTAACCGATTTTTATTCACATTTCATTTAATTCTAACGCGTTTGCGACTTCATGTAAATCCTCCGGCGTTAAACCAACAAAACATAGGCTCGTCATTATGAAGCTGTTTATGAGCTTATTGTGTGTGTCTGTGTGTGTGTGTGTGTGTGTGTGTCACCATGGGGGTTTGGGGGGCTGCCGATAAGGAGATTGTCTGTTAATCTCCTCTTCTTCATCCCCCATCATCTTCATTCCATTCTGCCCTTTCGCTCATTCACAATATGAAGCCACTTGCGTGTGTGTGTGTGTGTGTGTGTGTGTGTGTGTGTTTGTGTGTGTGTGTCGTAAGCTGACCGGCTAAAGTGGAGCACTTCGCCGAGGGCATGCACGGACATCCAGACACTCGTGTGAAGAAGACCAGAAATACTTCCTGTAATTGATTTCAAACTAAGAGCGCGCATTAGAGAGTGAGACGAGGACAAACCGAGGAGGGGGAAAAAAAACAAAAAACAAAATCAGATAAGTTTGTGTGTGTGGGGGGGGGGGGAGTGAGAGAGAGAGAGGAGTAGAGAGACTGCAAGGAGGGGGCGTGAGAGCTTGAGATAAAGAGATCAGTGCCTCTGCATGTAAATTGGCACAGCAAAAAAAAAGAAAGGAAAAGTGCCCCTCCCCCACCGGGGTCCATCCCTCCTCTCAGTCCCACTGTCTCCGTCGACCGGGGAGGAAGTGACGGGACGAGGTCCTTCAGTCCTTCAGTCCTTCAGTCCTTCAGTCCTTCAGTCCTTCAGTCCTTCAGTCCTCGCCTGCATCGCTCACAGGGGATCAGAAGGTTTGATTAGTCAGTCACTGGAGAACTGGACCCGCCTGCAGCTCACAGTGTGAGCACGTCACAGTCCTTCAGCACTTCTCGTTCTTTTCTATCTTTTTCCAATATATTTCTACTCCGTCTTTCTTACTTTCTTTCTTTCTTTCTTTTTTTTTTTCACGTATTTTCTGCTTCCGGATCTTTGGATTTTAAGGCCGCCTGACTCCGCTCCATGCACCACCCCGTCCTCCTCCTCCACCCGGAGGAAAAACAGACTGGACTCTAGTTTGTCGTCTGCAGGACGAGTGTGTTTGTGTGTGTGTGTGTGTGTGTGTGTGTGTGTTTGTGTGTGTGTGTGTGTGTGTGTGTGTGTGTGTGTGTTTGGGGAATTTGGATAATCCTTCAGAGAGACAATGACTCTCCACCAACATGTAGCGTCAGCGCGATAGTCCAATCGCATTCCCCCGCGCTCACAGTAATACGTAGAGGAGGACGATGATGATGAAGATGAAGAGGAGAAGCAGGATTTGTGCTGCCGACCAGACATGTCTGACGACCCCTCTCACGTTGTGCTCCTCGGGCGATGCACCTCTGTGTTGTCGGGACTAAGCAGCAGTTGTTGTTTTTTTGGGGGGGGAATAATTTCACATTTCACATCTTATTTGGGCTCCTCCTTCACTCGTTAGAGGGAGAAGACGATGTGCACTGGGAACTTTATCCAAACTGGGATTATCTGGACTCTTTTATTTTTGTATTTGTTTTAAAAGCAGATATTGTCGCGTTGCTTGAGGCCGTACGCAGACACAGAAGTGTTGTTGTTGTTGTTGTTGTTGTTGTTGTTTGAGAGGAATCGCCTGAAAGTGCACAATGAATTCCTGTTGGAGGAACCAGGTAGGTGGGAGCGGTGCACACGTGTGTGTGTGTGTGTGTGTGTGTGTGTGTGTGTGTGTGTAAGACAGTGCAAGTGTTGCAGGAGTGTGGGTGTCAATGCTGTCAAGCTTTGTATTGACTGACCAGTGTGTGTGTGTGTGTGTGTGTGTGTGTGTGTGTGTGTGTGCAGGAGGAGCAGGCTGCCAAGCTGAAGGCCGACAATATCCGAGTCGCCCTGGAGAAGATCAAGGAGGCCCAGGTTAAAAAGGTGATTCTGGTGCTACAGAAATGTGTGTTATGTATATGTGTGTGTGGGTATGTGCCAGTTTGTGTTTGTGTGTGTGTGGGTGTGTATCTGGCACATGTCAAGCGGCTTTCTGGGTCAGGTCAGTGTTACTCCACATGAAAACGCTCTGGTCAATAACAGCTGGGGTCAACACACACAAAGACACACAGACACACACACAGCACTCAGCATAATGACCATTGCAAGTTAAGTCCCCCCCCCCCCCCCCCCCCCCACACACACACACACACACACACACACAGATAGACACAGAGACACACACACCCACACACACACCCCACACACACACACACACACAGAGAGAGAGGGATTAACGACCTGGATTTATTACACTGACAGCACACCAGCTACCTGTCGGCTGGATGTTGATGTTGTTGTTAAGCGGCAAGAAAAGCGACAGTGTATCTTTCTGCACTGTTCTGACACAGACACACACACACACAGATACACACACAGATACACACACAGATACACACACACACAGAGATACACACACAGATACACAAAGACACACACACAGATACACACACAGACACACACACAGACACACACTCACAGACACACACACAGACACACACAGACACACACACAGATACACACACACAGATACACACACAGACACGCACACAGACACGCACGCACACACACACACAGACACACACACACAGACACACACACAGACACACACACAGATACACACACAGACACACACACAGACACACACACAGATACACACACAGACACAGACACACACACACACACACACACACACACACAGACACACACACACAGACACACACACAGACACACACACAGATACACACACAGACACACACACACACACACACACACACACGCACACAGCAATTTTATTTGAGGGACGACGAACACTCAAAAGACCTTTTTTGAGTTTAAGTTTCCTTCAACCTCATTTATACTGAGCATGAGAAATACTTTAATTTCATTGGCTGGTCAGTGTTAAAGTATTAGAGATGTATAAACAATGCATACGCACACAAAACTACGTAGACGTTGTAAAAGCTTGTATACATCAATTATACAACAATTATACAGTCATAAAGTTTGAAATACACAAAGTTAACAAACAAACGTGTCAATATAGAAGTACATTGCTGTTGTATATATTTATATATATATATATATATATATATATATATATATATATATATATACGTAATGCTCTGAGCTTAATGAGGTGTGATGCCTTTTAGACACAAAGTAGCTCCATTTAATTTGATGAGAAATGCATTATTATAAGAGTATGCACCAACAAAAGCAAATACTTTACAACCAGAATCCAGAATTATAGACACTGACTTCCTGTCAGATCCTGACCTCTGACCTCTCACTCGACGATAACAATCCTCTGTCTTTCTTTCCGTAGTTGGTGATTCGAGTTCATTTGTCAGACGAGAGCTCAAAGACCATGATGGTGGACGAGAGGCAGACGGTCAGACAGGTACTGCAGTAAATCATCAGCATCAGTAACAGTACTAGTATGAGCATCAGTATTAGTATGAGCATCAGTAGCAGTATTAGTATGAGCATCAGTAACATTATTAGTACTAGTAGCAGTAGCAGTATGAGCATCAGTAGCAGTACTAGCATCAGTAGCAGTATTAGTATGAGCATCTGTAACAGTATTAGTACTAGTAACAGTATTAGTACTAGCATCAGTAGCCGTATTAGTATGAGCATCAGTAGTAGTATTAGTATGAGCATCAGTAGCAGTATTAGTACTAGCATCAGTAGCAGTATTAGTATGAGCATCAGTAGCAGTACTAGCATCAGTAACATTATTAGTATGAGCATCAGTAGCAGTACTAGCATCAGTAGTAGTATTAGTATGAGCATCAGTAGCAGTATTAGTACTAGCATCAGTAGCAGTATTAGTATGAGCATCAGTAGTAGTATTAGTATGAGCATCAGTAGCAGTATTAGTACTAGCATCAGTAGCAGTATTAGTATGAGCATCAGTAGTAGTATTAGTATGAGCATCAGTAGCAGTATTAGTACTAGCATCAGTAGCAGTATTAGTATGAGCATCAGTAGCAGTATGAGCATCAGTAGCCGTATTAGTATGAGCATCAGTAGCAGTATGAGCATCAGTAGCAGTACTAGTATGAGCATCAGTAGCAGTATGAGCATCAGTAGCAGTACTAGTATGAGCATCAGTAGCAGTATTAGTATGAGCATCAGTAGCAGTATTAGTATGAGCATCAGTAGCAGTATTAGTATGAGCATCAGTAGCAGTACTAGTATGAGCATCAGTAGCAGTACTAGCATCAGTAGTAGTATTAGTATGAGCATCAGTAGCAGTATTAGTACTAGCATCAGTAGTAGTATTAGTATGAGCATCAGTAGCAGTATTAGTACTAGCATCAGTAGTAGTATTAGTATGAGCATCAGTAGCAGTATTAGTACTAGCATCAGTAGTAGTATTAGTATGAGCATCAGTAGCAGTATTAGTACTAGCATCAGTAGTAGTATTAGTATGAGCATCAGTAGCAGTACTAGTATGAGCATCAGTAGCAGTACTAGTACTACTGTGGTAGTCTTGCTGTCAGTGTGTCTCACAGCGTCTGCTGGTCTGCAGGTTCTGGACAGTTTGCTGGAGAAATCTCACTGTGGTTACAGTCCAGACTGGTCACTGGTGGAGACCATCAACGAGCTGCAGATGGGTGAGCACACACACACACACACACACACACGTACACACACGCACACCCCTCATCTTAACATTCAGCCTATTCTAACATGAGCCTCAAAACCAGGTCCTCACTTTATTTGTTACACCCCAACGTTGTGCCCAGCAGCGACTCTCAGACAGAGAGTCGCTGCTGGGCACAACGCCCAGATATTCAGCCACAAAGACGGGAACACACGCACACACACACACACACACACACACACACACACACACCCACCTCCCTTGGGGTTTGCCAGCACACACTGCACTACAAGCTTCAACTCCACTTAACACTCTTTGACACACAAACAAACACACACACAAGTCTTTATGTAGGTCCGGTGCAGTGATGCGTGTGATCTAACCTACATCTTCAGGCTTCTGCTGAACAGCCAGTCAGCAGAGAGGGAGAGAGGGAGAGGGAGAGGGAGAGGGAGAGGGAGAGGGAGAGGGAGAGGGAGAGAGAGAGAGAGGGAGAGAGAGAGAGAGAGAGAGAGAGAGAGAGAGAGAGAGAGAGAGAGAGAGAGAGAGAGAGAGAGGGAGAGAGGGAGAGAGGGAGAGAGGGAGGGAGAGAGAGAGAGAGAGAGAGAGAGAGAGAGAGAGAGAGAGAGAGAGAGAGAGAGAGAGAGAGAGAGAGAGAGAGAGAGAGAGAGAGAGAGAGAGAGAGAGAGAGACGTCCATACAGACACCAGCACCACCAGCTCCCTGCTGAGTGCCCTTTGGCAAGACACTGACTTCCTGTCAGATCCTGACCTCTGACCCCGCGCGTCCACGTTGTCAGCAGTATTTGGTGTTGTAATACATTTGACTCTATACTAGTGTGTGTGTGTGTATATATATATATATATATATTCTAGTAAAACACATGAATCACTGTTCTTTCATGGATTACCGCACCAGAGACTTTCAGCTGTGATCCATAACTTTTTCCTTGATTTATAAATGAGACAGAGAAGGAACTAAAACACCTCGTTGACTCTGTGCAGAGCGGATCTTCGAGGACCACGAGAACCTGGTGGAGAACCTGCTGAACTGGACCAGGGACAGCCAGAACCGCCTGATGTTCACCGAACGCATCGAGAAGTACGCGCTGTTCAAAAACCCCCAGGTGAGATCGGTGCACACGTGTGAACCCACACAGGGGTTGACCTCGAGGTCGGTGTTTAGTTAAACAATACAGATGTTGTTTTTTAAAATTCATATTACTAACCTGTGTGTTTATCTCTCTTTATCGGCCCCATCTGCTGCAGAACTATTTGTTGGGGCGGAAGGAGACGTGTGAGATGGCCGAGAGAAACAAAGAGGCTCTGTTGGAGGTTTGTTCTTCTCCTCTTTTCACACGACGGCTTCCTCAAAACGCATCTTCACCCTGAAATACTCTCTAAATAAAAAAGCTCCCATCTCTCAGTCCTGATGTACCGGCGTCGGCGACGCGCACCATTTCAGTAACGGCCAGCACGCCGATCGTGTTTCCTTGAGTTTTATTCTCTCTCGTGCTTCTTTATTTAAATGTATTTAACCACCCTCATTGAGATTAAAAATCTCCTTTACAAGAGTGTCCTGGAGACAGCAGTAGCACATTAAACAACGTTTCAGACATCCAACATTAAAACATGTTTTAGATCACAGCACGAAACCAAAACTAAGACATCCCACTTCACACAGGTGCACATGCCTCAGTCAAAAAACATCTGCAACCGGATGAACCTTCCTCCAAATCTATTTTTAGAGATTCTCTCAAAAACAGAGACGGGTCTGGAGGTCGATGGGCCGGTGGTCACTCTGCGGGCGAAGTATTCCTCTGAGTAACCCGTCGCTGTCGCGTTGCCCCGCCCACAAAGACACAGCTGATCGGTGTCAACAAACCGCTCGGCTGGTGAGAATGTGGCGAAACTGAACGAGCAATCGACAAGTACATGTTTCTCTCTCTCTCTCTCTCTGTGTGTGTGTGTGTGTGTGTGTGTGTGTGTGTGTGTGTGTGTGTGTGTGTGTGTCAGGAGTGTTTTGGCGGCAGCACCGTGTCCGTCCCCGAGATGGAGGGAGTGTTGTGGCTGAAGGAGGACGGCAAGAAGTCGTGGAAGAAACGCTACTTCCTGCTGAGAGCTTCTGGCATCTACTATGTCCCCAAGGGAAAGGCCAAGGTGTGTGTGTGTGTGTGTGTGTGTGTGTGTGTGTGTGTTATTGTACAAACTGACGGTGTTTTGCTGTGTGTAGGCGTCCAGAGACCTGGTGTGCTTCCTCCAGCTGGATCACGTGAACGTGTACCACGGACAGGACTACAAGAGCAAGTACAAGGCTCCCACTGACTACTGCATGGTGCTGAAGGTACACACACACACACACACACACACAGGTTAAATCAATACTGCTTTGTGGCACTGTTGTCTCCCGACGCCACCTAGTGGTGCGACAGAGTAATGACACCTATTTCAAAGAAAAGACAGACTCTTAACAATTAATAGAAAAGTGGATTTTTGTTTGTTTCATGTATTTATAATGCTTTTGTTGTTGTTGTTTATGTGGTCGTGACTGCAGTTGAGTAATCGTACTAGTAGTAATCTCCAAAGTATTAGTAATGACAACGCTAGTATCATAACGAGGTATCCTGTCGAGTAGGTGTGTAATTTTGGGAATTCAATAAATAAAGAAACACTTCTGAACAAACACTTACAAAGATTGTGTGTGTGTGTGTGTGTGTGTGTGTGTGTGTGTGTGTGTGTAGCATCCTCAGATCCAGAAGAAGTCTCAGTACATCAAGTACCTCTGCTGCGACGACGTCAGAACCCTCCAACAGTGGATCAACAGCATTCGAATCGCCAAGGTGAAAAGCACTTCCTGTCGTGAAACGGTGTTATTTATAACGTTACATTACCCATGATGCACTGCGTTTTAAAGGTCAAACTGCTGCCCTGAATGCAGCTAATGTCAATCTGCCTCTGTCTGTCAGTACGGGAAGCAGCTGTACGTCAACTTCCAGGAGGCGATGAGGAGGACCGAGGCGGCCTACGATTGGTCCTCGCTCTCCTCCTCCTCCATCAAGTCGGGATCCAGCTCCAGCCTCCCAGGTCCGCCCTTTATCAATTATTTCATAACACCCACGAATAGATCAGAACAGGAAGCTAAACGAGACTAAACCTCCGCCCCACAGAGTCCCAGTCCAACCACTCCAGCCAATCGGACAGCGGCGTGTCGGAGATGACGTCGTCGGGCCACACCCGCTCCCAGAGCGCCGTCAGCTCCATCTTCTCGGACGCCTGGCGGAGGGGAACCCAAGGAGAGGTGAGAGCTCGCTGCAGCGCTCTGCAGCCGGCGCCGCGCCGCCGCCGTCCTGTGTACGCCGTGGACTACATTTCCCATGTTTCTCTGCTTCCCCGCCAGCGGTCGAAGGCGAAGGGACGTATGCCAGTTCCTCTTTGTGCAGGAGGAGGAGGAGGGAGTGGAGGTTAGACAGGAAGTGATGTGAACGGGCATGTAGACAGCTGGGCCGCAGCCTTTAAAACGTATAACAATAATATAATAGACACTTTTTATTTTACTTGGGGGGGGTATATTTGATTTATGAGATCTTTCTTTTCTTTTGAATTTATATCCACAAGAGTTTATTATCTAATTAGGAAAAATACTGTTTTTTTAATTCTATATTAAAGTATTTTCCCTGGTGTTAAACTGCACCGATCTAAAGAGGCTAAACACGTTGGAGTCTTTACTCACGGAGGATATTTAGTGTACGCGAAGGTGTTAAACGGCTGCAGCTCAACTGTTGATTGGTTCTAACCTCGTGGTGTGCTGGAATGTCCTCCTAACCAACAAAATAATATGACCACAAAAAGAAAAGAAAACAACTAGTTCGACCCATTTTGTGACCGGATTAACACAATTCCAGAGCACTTTTAACCCATTTTTAGAACCAGATACTCTGTTAAACGCCGTTTCCATGAAGAGTGACTTCACTTTCACCACGTGATTCGTATTTCGAGAAAAGGTTTTGCAATATTTGACTACCTGGACCTTATTGACCCAGATCATCTAGAAGATCTAAATATATTTATATTGTGGAGTCGGTGACTCGGTGTTCTCGGACTGCTCTGGTTTGCTGCTCGATGACTTGCATCTTGTCGATGGAGGAGCTGGTGTTAGCTTAGCTTCTCCTCCTCATCGCCTCCTTCTCTCTCCTTCTCCTCTCTCCAGATGATGAGGATTGACCCCATCAGCAGGCCCATCCCAGTCCAGATACTCTCCCCCCAGCCCCTGACCCCGCCCTCCCGCACCAGCTACACCGACGGCCTCGTCCCGTCCGACGACTCCTCCTCCCCGTCACCGCCCTCTCCGCCGCCTCCGCCCATGGCCACGGTGACCCACCAGCCGGCGAGCACGCCCTCCTACGTCAAGTACAGCACTCTGGCTCGCCTGCAGAGCCAGAACCAGTCCAGGACGCAGCCGGTAGGTGTCGCCCCGCTCTCCCTCCCCGTCCAGTGTCCCAAATCCAATTACAACACCCTCCCGGCCGCTTACGGCACCTCCCCTCCGCCGCCGCTGCTGCCGCCGTCTCCCCCTCCTCCCCCTCCGCCCGAGACGCCGGCTCCCGGCTCCGCCGAGGCCGCGCTGAAATTCGGCGCGTCCAGCCTCTCCGCTCTGCCGCCGCCGCCGCCCCCGCTGGAGGAGGACGCGCAGGAGCCCTCCTACCTCCCGCCTCCTCCGCCGGAGAGCCCCGAGGCCAACGGGTTACCTCTGCCTCCCCCTCCAGAGCCCGCCCCCGACTCCTGCAATAGCTTCTGCAACAGCGGCCTGCAGCAGTTCCTGGCGCAGAAGTTCCCTCACATGGTGTACGACTTCAGCCAGGAGTTGGGCGAGGACATCTCTCCTCCTCCGCCGCCGGCCGAGCTTTCTCCTCCATCCACCTTGCAAGTTTTCCGGCCCCTGTCCCCCAACGCGCCCCCCCCTGCTCCCCCCAAGACCTTCACCGGTGGTTTTCCCCCTCAAACCGCCCGCAAACCCTCGGGCCCCGCCTCCCTCCCGATGGCGCTCTCGCCCGTGTCTCCAACGCAGCCCTTTGGCGGCCACGGGCCCGTTAAGAAGCAGCAGAGCTTCTCGACGGGACATTCCCCGAATCAGCCTCCTCCCACTCTGCCGAAGCAGCACAGCCTCTCCTCCAAAAACCTCGCCATGTCCCCCTCCTCTTTATCCTCCTCCGTCTCCATCGCGGCCGCCACCTCCTCTTTGGTTAAACAGATTGTCAATCAGTTCCCAGGAAACTCCGCCCCTTCCTCTCTGCCCGCCTCCAACTCCATGGAAGGGTCGAAGTTGACCGCTCCTCAGTCCCCCCCAGCGGTGAAGGCCAAACCGAAGTGGCAGCCAGGAGGCGTCGTGGCTCCACAGTCCCCGGAGTTCCCCCCGCCGCCGTCTGACGGCTCGATGGGCGAGTTCCCTCTGCCTTCCGCCTCGTCCACGGGATCCTCCTCCAAGCGGGGGCCTCCTCCGGCCCCACAGAGGGCCTCCTCCATCTCCATGCGGTGCGGCTCGTCGGGGGGCGAGACCCAGGACGAGAGGCCGACGAAGGTGGAGAGCCTGGTGAGCAAATTTGGCCAAACTCCCCAAACGGGGACCTCGTCCAGCTCCTCGTCGGCGACCGGCTCTCCTTCCAAGGACTCCTCCGCGCTGCCGGCTCCGCTTCCGAAGCCGGGGAAGCTGAACCTGGCCAACCTCCCGTTGGCCCTCCAGGGTCTGCAAACGGGCCAGCACCATCAACCCTCTGAGTTCCCGTCGCCCCCTCCCCCGCCTCCCCCCGCCGAGCCCCCTCACCTCGACTCCTCGCCCGACTACTTCCCTCCTCCCCCCAGTGACTTTGAGCTCTTCCCTCCTCCGCCCCACCCGTCAGAGTTCCATCACCCCCCAAAGATCGCGGTGGTGAACCCCCAGCCCCAGATGCATCCGCCCCAACAGTCGGCACCTTCCTCCTTGTCGTCGTCGTCATGGAAACAAGGTTCATTGAAAAAGGGGGCGGTCCTCCCTCCGACCCTGAACCGGCGGATTAGCAACGCGACCCAGTACGACACCACGATGTCGATGCCCCTCTCGCCGCTGCCTCTGTCTCAGACCCCGCCTCCCTCCCTGTCCTCGTACTCCACTTCCTCCTCTCCCGTACCCCCCACCTCCCCGAAGTCCCCGGGGCCGAGCACCCTGGCGCTCAAGCCCCACTTCCTGGAAGACCTCAACCGCACCCTGAAGAGGAAGTCGGTGTCCCGCCACGGCTCGCTGACGTCTACCCACCTCATCTCCTCCTCCAAGATGGAGCCGGTGGGCACCATGGACGACATGGCGCTCCTCCCGCCTCCCCCGCCCGAGCTCCTGCAGCAGGGCGTCCGGGGCCACTCCCAGACTCTGTCTCGCCACCACACGCACTCGCACTCCACCAAACACGCCAGCATCTCAGGCTATGCAACGCTGCGGCGAGGCCCGCCTCCCGCTCCCCCGAAACGGGACCAAAACACCAAACTAACCGGCGACTGGTAGGAGAGGAGGGGGGGGGGGAGGGGCGTGACCGCTGGGCGGAGCCTAAAGAACTGAACTGACTGTTTAGCAGAAAATAAATAATCGATGTCCGTCTCGACTCGTCCGTCTCTCCTCATCCTGAAAACCATCCGCCCTTTGGATCCCGAGCAAGTAGCAAGCCGTCTTTCCTACTCTTAATCTAAGATTATGATTGTTCCTATTATCCTCATTATTACTATCATTACCAATACATGTTTAACCCTATGACATGAGTAAAAATATATATATATATATATATATATATGTATATATATATATATATATATATCTGTATACAAGCAAGCCAGAAAGATCACCTATCAAGCTTTTTTCACGATGTCTGTGCAGCTTTGCATTGAAATATACAAAAGACGAGACTTGAATGACGACGGCAACAGAGACAATGTGCTGCTCACTAACCGGTACTGCATGGCGCCATGGCAACGGGAGCGATGGAGGGGAGGAGGGATCAATGGAAGGAACGAGAGATGCGAAAGCGGGGGGGGCGATGTGTATAGAAATGTATGTTGTGGGGGGGGGGAGCATTGCCATTTATTTCAAAACTTTTTGTGTGTGTTTTTATATAAGATTATTTAATACTGCAAAGATATTATTATTAATATTATTATAATTATGTTTAAGTTTTTAAGAAGTGTCAAAAGAGAATGAGTTTGACTGGACATGGGTCTGTATCCTCCAAATATATGTCCAGGAAAAAAAAAAAAAAAAAAAAAGTTGCGATCCCAAGTTCCCCGAACGAGTTCATGTCTGTGATCTTTTCATCTGATTTTAATGTGCTTTACATTCGGGGCGTCGTGGCTGTTTGGTTGCCGCGGGATACGAGACGCATTGAATATACATACTTCATAAATCAGCTGGAGAACCCGCAGGTGTTACCGGGCGACTCTATTCTGTTAATTCATAATAAATCGGTCATCTTAACGGTGAGGTGATTCTTTTGTGTGTGTGTGTGTGTGTGTGTGTGTGTGCGTGCTGGTTCACAGACTGGTTAAACTACTGACATTAACCTTAAGTGCTCGAGGATTTCCACACAACAACAACAACAACAACAACAAGGGAGAGTGCTCTTGAGCCAGCACTCTGTTACTTATAGAGAAAGAGGCCTAATGGCTTCACCTCCGTCGCTTTGGGGCATTAGAGATGGAGTTGTTGCGTAATGTCAGACGGGTTCTGGTCTGCAGCATCATGTGAGTCTGATATTCCCAGTAGGACCTCCAGTGGGGCGCAGTCATCAGATTAGATACCCAGTCTGCTGGCGTCCAGATCAGATTATAACCATTTTTTATTTTTATACTGGTCAGGTTTTTTATTTTTTTTTATTTATTGTGCTGCTGAACCTGTTTTCTTGTTCTTTACTCCGTTGCAGTAGATTAAAAAAAATAATAATTGTGGCTAATCGGAGCATAGAATGCCGTAAAAGGGTATTTGATGTCATAATATATAGTATTTGTCACCAAAAACATCATAGTATAGTATGTCATAACAAGTAATAAATATGTATTATAAGTAGTATATATCATTATTATAGTTATTATTTATTAATATTGATATTAATTAAATAATATTATTTAGTATTATATTATGTCATAAGTCATTGAATAAGTCAAATTATATAGTATGACACGTTTATTTTTATTATTATTTAAGTAATAGTATGTCATGGAAAGCTCATAATATATTGTCATATAAATAATCAAGTCAGATAGTATATGTCATAAAAATAATTCATAGTATGTCTCAAATGTCAATAAAAGTCATGTGATTTAAAAAAAATAAATTTAAAAAAAAGTAATCCTGAAAAGGTAATTCAAAGATTCATATTGAAGTATTTTATTTTATTATATACCAGAAGTTACATTAACACAAAAAATGCATTTGTGGTTAATTAAATAAAAGTGTAAATCCAGTTAATTTACAGAGAAACACTCGGGGTGGGGTTTGATTCACGGTCACATGCGGCAACAATTCACATGCGTGGAGGAAATGAAGTTAATAAAGTTAAGACTCAATGAAATATAGAATTACAATAAATATCCATAAAGCTCAGGTGGAGCTGTGCAGAGACGCACGGGCCCTGGTCGCTCCCACTAACACGGGCCCACATGTGGAAGCTTCCCAGTATAACCACAGCCTGAGCTGGCGGCCACTGAGTCACGGTTCTTGCTCAAGGGCACTTCCGCCTGTGTCGAATGCAGCGGGGTCCTTCTGGTGCCGACGGGAAGCAGCGTGGAAACAGAAAGAGGAAGTCATTTAAAGCGTCACTCGACTGTGATTGGTCCACGGCCAACAGACCAGTTACTGCGGTGTCAGTGGCGAGTTACCAGCACGTCGGTCCACTGGGAGTCAGAGTAGATGTACAGAGCTCTTCTGTCGGTCCGCAGAACCATCACGTTCTCCACCCGCAGACGCCTCATCTGTCTCTCCCCGTCTGCCAGGAAGATCTGGAGAGACAGTTTATTTAAATATATATATTTTATATCAATATATGATATCATATATATTTAATATATATATAGTTATATTTATTAAATATATAGAATATATGTATTTTATATTTATATTAAAGATTTTTATATTTAATATATATATTATATTTACTATATATATTTATATTAACTATATAATATATATTAAATATAAATATATATTTAATAAATAAATATATTATATATATATTTGATATAAATACATTTATATTAAATATATATAATGTAATGTGTATATAATGTATATGTATATGTATATATATATATGTATATATATATATATGTGTATATGTATATATATGTGTATATATATATATATACATACACATATATATATATATATATGTGTATGTATATATATATATATACATATATATATATATATATGTGTATGTATATATATATATATGTGTATGTATGTATATATATATATATGTATGTATATGTGTATGTATATATATATATATGTATGTATATGTACATATATATAGATGTGTCATAGTCTAAACCAAGACCTTCACAAAGACAGCGCAGACCAGATCCCCAGCGTCCATTCTTACCTTTCACAATAAAAGCCCATGATATATAATATAAGTAGGTGAGTATTTCAAATGTTTTTATGTTAATCGTCGTGCCCCCGCTCACGCTGAGGATGCTATCAAGGCCGTGGAGACAGTCATGGTGGACGTGTGTGTGTGTGTGTGTGTGTGTGTGTGTGTGTGTGACACTGACCGTCTGGACTCTGTCCACCAAGCGCTGTGGGGTTTGAACCTGTGAACAGGAGCATTTGGCTGAAGGACCTCGGGTTCCTGCGTCTCCCTGCCGGCCCGGTAGGACGTACACTACAACACAAGGTACCGTTAACGAGTGTTTCACAGGATCCGAGTCACGACCGGTTCATCTGGAACCTTCCTGCGCTCACGCACCTCGTCCAGGTAGACCAGGCTCTCCAGTCAGACCGGACTGCCCCGCGGGACCCAGCTGACCCAGCCCCCCTGCAGGTCCACGAGATCCCTTCGAGCCCTGCACACAAATTATTATTATTATATATATTTTTTAAATTATATTTAATTTGATTTCATTCTATTTTTTATTTATTTTTTGCAAACCAATGCTAGCTGTTGCTTTTTTTTTTTTATAAAAAAGCAACAGCTAGCATTGGTTTGCAAAAAAAAAAAATAATAACTAAATTAAAATAAAGCCTTTCTTAATTTAAACATTTTAACCACCCAAAAAGTTAAAGTGACAAGTCTTGAAATAATCATAATTAAACTGCAGTAATATATATATATATATATATATATATATATATATATATATATATATATATATATATATATATATATATATATATATATATATATATATATATATATATATATATATATATATATATATATATATATATATATATATATATATATATAAAATCTCCACGGTTTACACTGACCAGGGTTCCTCTGCCTCCCAGCCCTCCTCTGGGTCCCTGCTCCCCCCGCTGCCCTGCATCCCCCCACCGGCCCGGACCTCCCTGGAACAGAACGGAACGGATTCAGCTTCACTCTCGACTCTCGGTTCTTTATTCTGGACTCGACGGTGCCGGCCGGTCTTCTACCTTCTCTCCCGGCGCTGCAGCGACGCCCCGCTCGCCCTGAGGAGAAACCCACGGGTCAACGGCCACAGACGGTTTTAAATCACATCGTATCCATGGTGATACCTGTACCTGTGCACCACCCCCCCCCCCTCACCCCCCTCACCTTCTCTCCACCGGGTCCTCGTCTTCCTCTCGAGCCTTTATCGCCCTGATGGAAAAAAGAGGAAGAGTTTAAGTGTATAAAGCAACAACAACAACAACAAAAAGGAGACATGCAGCGTAACTCACCCTGAATCCCTTGTGTCCCTTACTGCCCTGTGAACACACACACACACACACACACACAATTAGTTGTATCATCTTCCCACAACATTAGGTTCAGATCAGCTTTAAAACGTGTGCTCCAGACACACAGTGAGAACACGACTGCAACAGAATCAGAATAAAACATTTGAGGCGCAAATAAATAAAATAAAATGAAAAAGAAAACTACCGTTGAGCCACTGTAAGATGATAAAAGTACAAAAGTGCAAGAGACCAGCTAAACAAAAGCTTTTTAAGCCACTAAATGTTCTGATAGGCCGGTCTACATCGGGTCACGTGGCCAGCTGGATACGAGTACCTTCATCACACCGGGGGTTCCTGCGTCTCCATACAGGCCCCTCCAGCCTCGGGCCCCCTTCTCCCCCTGTGGACACATCAGGACACACACACACACACACACACACATTGTTTTGCTACATGGTTTAAATGTAACACTCCAGATGTGAGAACACACTGCGTGACAGCGTGTGTCAGCTGGAAGAGTCTCTCGGTGACC
>NC_046986.1:4344177-4389177 GCF_009769545.1 Cyclopterus lumpus
ATTAAAAGATTGCACTCATATCAAACAAATGTAATATTTTCTCTCAGAACGTGTCTCATGTAAGTCAAACAAGCTCAAAATTCAATCAAGCGTTAAAAAAAACATCAGTTTTCTTTTATTGAAGCATTTAAAACAATAAAAGACAGAAGTCTGCCTCCATCTACAATATGCATTTAAAAAAAATTCAAGAAGACGTTAAACTGAAATGACAGAAAAGAGATTTTCAAACTCATAAAATGGTACAAAAAAGAAAAAAGTATATATATATATAGATATATATATACACACACACACGAGCACAGCGTTAAATTGTAAACAGCCTAAAAAACAGGCACATGAGGGATTTAAATGGCACGAGAGAAATAATATGTACAAAAAAAGATACACAAATGGTGAGAAATAATATTTTTCATCTACATATGTAATTATACATCACCATCCAACTATTAAAAATAACCACGCCTCCTTCTTTTGGCACAGCTTGAAAAGTGGGCCTGTGCTTCCCTTTGAGTGTTTCTTAAAAATCGTATATAAACTATCCAAACAGCTCAAGCTACAAGTCGGAAAAAAGTGCAGCTGGAATTTAATATTTAAAAACAAAAACACTTTACATTTCTTAAAAAAAAAGAAAAAAAAAAGAAGGGGCCCGAGGCGTTCGGAGTTAAAAACCATAAAATCGTCCTTTGTGTAAATCGGTTGATTTAAAAACACGTGGAGGATTACAAGAACCGTTGCTGCTCGTCGTCTATTTCACGGTTCTTCGAACACTCGAGCAACGCGTCCCGCCTCCTCAGGGCCGGGCGTCCGGCCGGCAGAGGCGCGTCTGCAGCTCGACCGCCACGCGCCGCATCAAGCCGCCCAGCTGCTCGTGGATCTGGACGAGCCGCTGCGGGGAGCAGGAGCCCAGCTCCCGGGGCGTCATGCTGCCGGTCAGGGCGTCCAACTCCGACCGCAGCCGGCCCTCGGGGTCCCGTTCTCCGGTCGGCGTGCCGGGCGTCCGATTCCCAGAGCCGTCTCGCTCGGGCCCCTCGTCAGCAGGAAGCGGCTCGTCCACCAGCTCCGTGGCTGCAAGCAGAAAGGTGGCGTTAAAACTTTTAAGAAAGGAAGTTAAGAAGGCCGATGACACGGTCAATCGACCTTTTTACAGCCAAAATGTAGATGTGTAACCCACCTAGCGTCTCTCCGGAGGTCTTGTCCTCCTCGTCCTGGTTCTGAGGAGCAGCGGCCTCCTCGGGTTCAGAGGTCATCATCATCTCATCAAAACTCTTCAACTCGTCACCGCCTCGTCCTTTACGCTGTTCGGGTGTCAAACACAGTGAACTCCACCTTTCATACTGTTTATTATATTTAAATGCATGTTATTTGTGTGATTTCCACGCCGTCATACCTGCTGTTCATAACTTCTCAGGGCCTTTTTCACATTGGAGATCTTCGGGGAGCGAATTGGCAGAGTCTTGATCTCGCTGGGCGTGAGAGCGCTGAGGTCGCCCACGGTTTTGATGTTCCTGGCTCGAACCAGCTGCCCGAAACCCCGGCACCTACGAGGAGGATCGGCACCGTGAACAAAAGAGATGCACCCGATGAATGACGTCTCCTTTTAAAAAAGACCCGGTGCTGCACTCACCACATGTTGGAGGATATCTGAGGCAGCACGGCCTCCACAGGCGCCGAGCAGCCAATCAGAGCAGGGTAGATGCAGTCCCTGGAGACGGGCCGCGGCTCTTGGCTCATCTCGGAAATCTGGTGGCGAGAAGGGTCGGCGCTACCATTAGGACCAATAGGACTTCAGGGGGGGGGAGTGTCACTGGTCAAGGTGCATTGTGGGTAACACCAGGTTTGGACAAGGGTGAAGAATGTGTTCTACGCTATGAATGATAATCATTGTTGATGTTGAGCCAGTATAATGTTTACAATGTGTGTCAGTGTAGTAACATTCGCTAATTAGCTGTAAACACAAAGTACAGCTGAGGCTGCTGGGAAAGTCGTTAATTTAGAAGGAATGTGGTCATAAAC
Source organism: Cyclopterus lumpus (assembly GCF_009769545.1). NCBI lineage: Eukaryota > Metazoa > Chordata > Actinopteri > Perciformes > Cyclopteridae > Cyclopterus > Cyclopterus lumpus. The sequence goes on from NC_046986.1 coordinate 4,346,191, forward strand.
CAAAGAACTGACTTTTTCCAATATATTTTTACTTTTGGACTGAGCGCCACGTATCACTATAATAATAATAATTTTGGCTACAGAGCCAAAGATTTCCATTTCCAAATGGGTGGAAGCAAAACCAAAGACAAGGAGGGTAAATATTTGGCTTGTAGCTCAAAACCAAAATGATGTTAATGTTGCTCCGAGTCTCTGGGATGTGTAAGAATGCCTCTCTTTGCATGTTCTGTAACACCAAGTTACACCCCCCCCAAATAAAAACTGGACAATAGCAATTGTTGATTTTAAGAGTTGTATAAAATGCATACCAGGCATTTCTTGGAGCTCTTGTAACCCGGACTGTGCAGATTTCTGGGACTCAGGATCAGCAAGCCTTTTGTAGGCGTCGTGACGTACTAGAAGAAGGAGGAGCAGATAGTTAGAAAAAAAAGGTTCTGGATCAGAAACTCGTCAACCAAGAACCAAGAACCTCGTTCATACCTTCGGCTGCGGGATGCCGCTGCCTTTGGAGCGCCTGGGGGAGCTGGTTCTGATAGCGGGGCTGCGACGATCAATGTCGTCCGCCATCTCCTGATGCTGGATTGGATTAGCAAAAGACACGCGTCTGGACTAAAAGGTAACGGAGAAAATAAAAGACTTTCATAGTAGCACCCGTGTATTCAAAATGCTTTTTTTTGACAACATACAAGTGCTTCGACTTACTTTGACAAGCGGCGAGGTCGCCTCCTCCTCCAGGGGTCTCTTCAGGCCCTTCTTCAGAATACTGGTTGACGGGGAGGCCGAAGGAGACCAGGTCCCTCTGGTCCTGCCACCGCTGGGGCTTTCGCCCACATCTGCCTCTATTAAAGCCTGCAGGTCCTTCTGCTTTGCCGGAGAACCCGGGCAAATGTCTTGGCTCGTCGACTCCGTTAGCAAAGAAGTATCGCTAACCGCAGCCAGAGCGCCGGCTAAATTTGTGACCACGTCGTCGGAGTTGTCGGCGATCGGAGTTTCTTCGTCCACGTTACGCTCCACAATTTGGGATTCGTCGCCATCTCCTTCGCTCTCCTGTAGCAGCGTTACGGCGGCGTCTCCGGCGTCGGCCTCTGCGTGCCAAGTGGTCGATTCCTCTTCGTTGTTGGAGGCGGGCGGAACAAAACCACATTGAGCGTCTAACTCGGGAACAAAGGACTCACCGCAACCGCCTTCAGCCGTTTCCCCGACCGGAACAACCGGCTCTTCTTGGCGGGTTGGGTCTGAGTCCCGTTGTTGGGTTTTTGCTACTACGTCGTCGTGGGCGACGGACTCCAACTCTTCTCCAGCTTTCTCCTCCGAAGACTCCGAGACCTGAAGTTTCTCCGTCGTCTCATCAGGTGGCGCAACCGTGTTATCAACGGAGGACGAAGGGGCTTCACAGGAGGCCTCGTCCAGAGTCCGGTCAGAACCGACCCCGACTGGTTCAAGCACCTCAGCCGGTGGAGAGTTCCCAGTGTCGCCTTCCTGTGAAGAGGTTCTCTCAACGTCGGAGTCCTTTTGCGTTTGCTCCTCGCGAGGAGACTCACCGAGCGACTTGGATTCAGTCTTCTCCACAACACCATCAACCTCCATCTGGGGTTCTTCATTACTTTGCTCCTCAGTGTTGGACGCGACCTGGAGCGATTCACGATCCTGCAAGTCTCGAGATGTCTGGGAATCCTCCAACCCCGTTGTACTATTATCTTCTACGCTTTGTGAAACTGCCTTTTGAGAAGCATCAGAATCATCCTCTACCACACCCTTATTAATTTGACCTTCTTTAGGCTCGATAGTGAGAGGACTCGGAAGAGACACTTTAGGTTTCCTCCCCCTCTTTTGGGGTATGCGGGGACTTTCTTTGACCTCCGAGGATTCAGACTCCGACGACTCTTTACTGGGGGCTGGCAAAGCTGGAGAAGATCTTCTTCTGAAGCTTTTGCCTTTGGGTGAATCCGCTGATTGAGAACCCCTCGAGGTTGCGTTGGGACTCGACTTTGACTGCTCCTCTTGTACCTTACTCCTCCTGGTCCTACCTCCCATTCCGGCCTCTGGCTGAGAATCAGAGCTGCTCCGGCTTTCTAAAGAATCCTTATTTTTACTTTTATCTTCGGACCCTGGAGCCTCGGAGGATGACTTGCTTCTTCTGGATCGACGCAGAGACTGGCTGTCAGAAGAAGGGGTGACCGGTTGAGAATCCTCTTGACTAAGGTTGTCATCGGTGCTTTCATTTGCTTTGAGTTCGTCTTTGACCGTATTTACCAACCTTTTGGTGGCGTTCGTTCCATCCTGGGACTTTTCAGTCGCTGGAGAAGCAGAGACTACTCGAGAATCTCTCTCTTCCTTGTTGGTCTTTTCTAAAAGCTCAGACTCTTGGGATCGTCCACGAGTTTGCGAAGAAGACGTGACAATTTGAGAATCTTTCTTTTGCCCATCACCATCTTTTTCAGTCAGTTCTACAATATCAAACTCTTGTGATTTGCCACCAGTTAGAGGGGAAGGAGACGCAGTGACACCAGTTAGAAGGGAAGGCGACGCAGTGGCACCAGTTAGAGGGGAAGGCGACGCAGTGGCACCAGTTAGAGGGGAAGGCGACGCAGTGGCACCAGTTAGAAGGGAAGGCGACGCAGTGGCACCAGTTAGAGGGGAAGGCGACGCAGTGGCACCAGTTAGAGGGGGAGGCGACGCAGTGGCACCAGTTAGAGGGGGAGGAGTGATCTTCTGAGAATCTTTCTTCAACGTATCACTCTTTTCTACCGGCTCGTGTTTGCCAGTTTGGCTGGATTCCTCCTTGTCAGGCAAAACCATTTTCTTCACGTCGCCGCCGCCGTCCTCCATGGTCTCCAACGGTGCTCTACTCCGCCGTCTTTGCCTGCCCTGTGACTGGCTTTCGTTATCGGACTGCAAGTCAGTTTGGCTTCTCCTTCTGGGTTCGGGTTTATCGAGGAAGTCGTCTGAACTACTGAACAGCTTGATCCTCTTGTGTGCTTTTCTTTGAGAGTCGGTTTGGCTCGACTCCCTCTTGTCCCGCTGAGACCTCTTTCGTAATCTGTCTCCAACGCATTCCTCCTCGGCAGCCTGCATACTTCTCGTGTTGCGTCGGCTTTGCGCCGAGTTCGACTTCGGAGAATCCCTTTTAGGCTCCTCTCCAGACCGCCTCCTCTTCGACGGCGTGTATTTCTCCTCCCGTTCCTCGGGGTCTTCTCCGGGCAGCTGAGGTCTGACTCTGGAGCGTCCGGACCGCCTCGGTTCGCCCGGAGGAGATTGAGAATCGTCCAGAGTTGATTCAGATTCCTCTTCCTGGCTTGAAGGTTTTGTTTCCTCTGACGAGGAAGCCACTTTGGTACCCTCTTCGCCCTCCACAGTCTGGGTGTCCGGGATAACGTCTTCGTCCTCTGTCGGGTCACTGGGCAGCCTCTCAGTCAGCCTTACTGGCTCACGTTTTATCCCGGAGCCTTTTGGCCTGACCGGGGACTCGAGGACATTGTTCACAGGAGACTGGGAGTTCACGCTTCCTGTGTGGGAAGACTGGGAATCCTGAGAGTTAGGACCAGTGGATGTCCGGGAAGCCCGAGAGGACGACGTCCTGCTGGCTTTGGAGCGTTCTTTGCTACTGGGGGTCTTTATGAGGGTACCCGTGAAGGTGGACGCACTGCTGGGGCTGGCAGGTTTCCCCTCAGCATACTTCTCCAGGGTGATAAAGGACTGACGCCGACTGTTGGGTTTCTGGGGTGTCCCCGAGACCAAATCTGAAGAACCCGAGATGTTAGGACTTGTGCGTTCTGTAGACTGCAGGTCCAAGTCTTCAGCTTGATCATCCATCTTGGCTTCATCCTCCATAGAAACATCTGCCGAGTCGGGGATAATCTCCTCCTGCTGGCGGCTTTCTGGAACGTTCTCTACCGCTTCTGGACTGACAAAATCCTGAGTGGCCTCCGAGTTTTCTGTTTTTTCTGCTTTTTCATGAGAAACCTGGAAGAAACCAAATTATTAAAACTCTAAATCTGTCTGCAACGGACAAAAAGAAGCATACTTCCAAAGTGTGAATAGGTACACAATGAAAGTCTGGTGACATCGGTCCTTAAAATAAAATAAGTGTCACTTATTTAAAACAAGAATATTCTGGGTCTCTCTCCTCATAAGAGTAACCTTACCGGTGTGTGAGACAGCATGAACATAACAATGCATTGGAGGTTTTAACGCGTTTTGTGTGCTTCGTAATTCATTTTAAAAAGCGAAACAGTAACGTTTACATTTTGTTGCTTCATGCACTGCAACATGAAGAATATATGGAAGCTATTCCCCTCCATGTCATCAGAATGCCTCCTTGGGTAGATGTGAGGAATCTCTGGCGCATGCCCACAACATCCTGGATGGATTACACAGCCGACCTAAGACCACCATGGACCCCCAGGAAGAGCGTAAGCTTTGCCATCCCAACCCGGACCCAAAACCTATTCCTAAAAAGTATTTTCCATTTGGATGAGCCTCATAAAACGTGAAGAGGGTTTTAGTATAAAAGCCAGTCTACAATTACGGTTTATTTAATATTTGACCAAGTCAATGAAAGCCAGACTTAAATTAATTTAACACCGTTACTACAGAACTCCTCGGGGGGAGGCATGAATTAACCGCAACAACTCCAGGTTACAACCAAAGTGCACTTGGGCTGTTTGCAAGTAACAGAACGAAAACCAGGACAACTCAAATCCCCCAGTGGAGTCTTTTCCTGGCAGCGCTTTGTGTTATTTGTGTGCGTTTGCATTACCTTGCCAGGAGCCTCTTTGGTTTCCTTGTCAGCTTGTTCCGTTGCCAGTTTGTCCCTGAAGGAAAAAAAATAAATTAAATGTTTCATTATACAAACGCTGCGTTTGTTATGAGAGCGCAGAGATTCATCAGAAGCTCGGGACTTACAAAGAGTCGTCTTGACTCTGCGTGTACTGGGTGAACACCGACGTGTCCAAAGAGGCGTCGAGGTTGTTGTACATGGCGGGGATGTCCACCCTGCGCGTCAAAGGGAAACGTTAGCTCCAGTCTGACGGCACGGACACTTTGAAGGAATTTTTATAAAACAGACAAGAGGACCAATCTGACCTTTTAGTCCTCTTCACCTCCTTCTGGTGCTCCGTCAGAACTCGCTCCTTCGTCTCGGGAGGAATGAAGACAAAGTCGATGGAGGCCTCTTCCTCCAAAACCCCCCTGGGAGGCGGCTTCGGAGAGCCAAAGTCCAACTTCGTCTGTCGACGGTGGGAATTAAAAAACTAAATTAAAACCCCAAAACATGTCTGAATAATTATATATTCACCGCAACAAAATGCGTTCTTATTGCAAACATCCATCCATCCTTACAGAAACCGACTTGGAGGCCTTCGGCTCGGCGGCCTTCTTCTGCAGAGAGTCCCTCTTCCCCACGGACGAAACCGGCATCCCACTGAGATTGGTTTCCAACTGGGAACACTCGCTCTGAAAAGACACAAAACACGATCAGCCACAAACAACAACAACAACGACGAGAGAGAGAGACGCTAAACAAGAAACTCACAGAGTAGGGTCCACTGAGCTCATCAGGAACACCGACGACCCCGAAGCCGGGAAGGATGATCGGGGTCTTCTGCTTCACTTGGCTCAATATTGGTCTGCGGGGAAAAAAAAACGGCAACATTTAAAGATTGCTGAAAAAAAACTTGTTTTTATTTGCTCATAAAACAATACATTTTCTATTGTTACATTCACGTCATGATTTTAAAAGACATAAAGACCCAAAGAGAAAAAATCAGGACAAAGGTTCCATTAATTTGCTTCTGTGTTTTACCCTCTACCACTTGGTGTGTGTGTGTGTGTGTGTGTGTGTCGTTAGGATTTTAGCGACACCATTACTCTTATCGGTTTGTTTAGATAGATAGATAGATAGATATAAAAATCAAAATATATTTACCTGATCTCGTCGGGGTACGTGAGGCTGAGCGAGTTGCCGAAGGTGGCGTTCCAGAAGTGGGCGACTGAGGCGCGGAGCTGCTTGTTCTTGTGAGGAAACCACACACAAAGCAGCGGAGACAGCAGAGCCAGCAGCTCATCGTCGAACGCCAACGAGGAGCGGCTCTGCAGGCAGCCGAGAACGTCACAGAGAAGCTTCTCCAACTGGGAGACAAGGGGAGGAGCAGAGCGTCAATACGTAAATAAAAATGCTTGAAAAAAAAAAAAAGGAAGTTTTAAAAATCGTCCATCGGACAGAAGAACCCACTTTTCCCAGAAGCTGCGAGGAGAATCTCGGCGGCTCGGCGGCCGCCTGCTCGTAGAAGAGGGCGAGCGGTCGAACCAGAGACGTCACGGCTTCCTTGACGGTGTTGGCGAGGCCGAGGTTGCCGAAGAGCGCCGACAGGACGGACACCAGGGCCAGCCCCGTGGCGTCGGAGGACAGCTCGGGGCCCTGCAGGTAGACCTCGAGGCATTGGACCAGCAGGGACTGGAAGGTGGACAGATTCCCCAGGACCTTGTTCCTCTTCCGGGTCCAGTTCACCGGCGTGTGCGGCGCTGCGGGGGAAAAAGAACCACAGGGCGGAATAAGAGATTAAGAATTCTCTCCATCTCATCCAAGCGTGACGACTGGAATGAGGGTGAGCGTCAAAGTCCTCTTACACTTCAGCTTCTGCTGAAACTGAGGCGTGAACGGCGAGAAGTCCACACACTCGGCCATGACTTGGAGGACGCTGGCCACGGCGTTTAATGTGGAAGGAACCTGGAGGGGCATCGGAAAGTTAAAGCAGGCTGGTTTTCTAAAATCATGTTTTGATGAATTAAAAAAAGAAAAAAAAATGTAGTTGCAATCTGCTACTTTGCCACTAGATGTCACTAAATCCTAAACACAAATAGTATTTTCACATCTTTTCCCCAACTAATTGTTGATTTTCCTCATTGTTGGCTGATTGCCAATATTTTTTATATAGTTTGCTTCATATTTACATCACTGTGGTTATTATATTATTCCAGTGATGTTAGTTTCTCTCCCCCCCCCGCGCCACTCACCATCAGCGCATCTCTGTCTATCGCGGCCGCCATCTTGGCACAGAGCTCCTCGCAGCAGACGTTCTCCTCGGCCGTGACCACGAGCGCGGAGCAGCGGGCGAACACCTTGTACAGTTTGGACCACGACGACAGCATCGACTTCTGGGCCGCCTGAACAAACAAAGACACGCGAGACGACGTGAGAACGGGATCGGCGGCCTCGGGGGGGGGGGTTGAAAGGTATTGTGGGTCGTGATGGAGACGAGACCTGCTGTAAAGGTGTGCCCTGCAGTAGGCGCGTGATGGGGAACAGCAGCGCCGAGTTCATGGCGCCGAAGTTGTGCTCCAGAGCGTCGCCTTGGTTGACTTCATTCGACTGTAAAAAAAAAAAATTTAAGATTTTTAATGGTTGTTTAACGCTCTGCTGGCATCAGAGGAAACGCATCACAGTAAAGAGCTTCTCAAATTAAGAAAGAAATATCCAATTTAAACATATATTTAAGTTTAAATTTTAATAATAGATAGATATACATACATTTAATATACATATAACATTTTAATATTATTTTTTCTTTTTTTGCATTGCTGCTGAAATAAAAGAAAACATGAAAAGGTCAAAATTACAATACATATAATAAAAAAAAGTGTTTAAAAAACTATAAGCGGTTGTTAAACTCATGCAAAGAGACTTCTTCTGCCATCAGGTAATAACATTAATAAAAAAAGGGGTTTATTAAAAATAAGGGCTATTCTATACAATGTGCTGCATGTAGGTTCACAGCAGTATGGAGCATCGACCCCCCCGGTGCCTCCCGTTTCTCCGCCTTACCTGCGTGATGGTGTCGGTGAGCGGGCCGACCATGGCGCTCCACATCCTCCACAGCTGCTCCTTGTTCTGCACGGACTCGGCGCTGCGGGCGATGGCGCCCAGCACCGCCTCCCCGAACGCCAGCGGGGAGGTGGGGCCCGACAGGCCGCAGCCCACCAGCGTCTGAAGGCACTGGAAAAACCTGCGGACGGAAAGACATCGAAAAACAAGGTCTATTAAGTTAAATTATAGTTTTATTTTATATTTTTATTGGGGGGGGGGGGGGGGGAGCACGCATTTTGGCAAATTAATTCTAACTCTGCCTGTAATTTACATTTGCACCGACAGGGGGCGCCAAACTGTTCTCTACAACACCCACCAGGTTAAATTGTGCATTAATACTGTAATAAAAAAAATATAAGAGTTTACCAAAAACAATGATATTCAAAATGCTTTGTTAATTGTGACAACTACACTTAAAGATGTCGTCAACCAGGTTTCAGTCCTGCAATTTAGTCATAAACAAATTAAATATTTGTAAATAAAACACATGAGAGCAGATTTGTGTTCGTTTAAACAAAAAAAAGAAACCTCTTGCTTTCGTCTAAACAGGCAGAATTGAAGTAGAGCTGCGAGCACATAAATAAATATCTAATTAAATAATGAGCCCACCTCTCGTCCTCGATGTAGGCCGAGAGCAAGCTGCTGTTGTAAAGCAGGAGAATGAGGAACAGAGCCGGCGTTCCCTGAGGAAGGAAACGCAACACGTTAACCAATCCTTCTTCTTTTACATCCCATAATCTTTTCCTTAAAACGCCCATTGTGAACACGTGCGCGCTCACATTCAGCACATCCATCTTGCCCACTTGGTAGGAGGCGGAGCCGAGGACTCTCTGGGGAAGACCTTTGGCCGTGGCCTCGAACAGAATCTGAGGAGAAGAGGTTCAACGGGGATAATAAAATAAAAGTTGGATTTGAGCCAATTCAACAACTTGTAACAGGAACAAATCAAAATGCAAAAGATATTAAAAACAGCAGTCGGAGAAGCAAGCTGAGCTTTAATGAGGCCCTAAACGAAAAGAAATAAAAGAAAAATCACCAAAAAGTTGACAAATACAAAGTAATTGTGATATCAAAAGCCTCAAAAGGGTCTATAGCTCATAATTACTTACTTCCTGTTGATTTATTTTGAAGGGTCATAAGAACTGATTGCCTCGTGGGTCTCTCTTACCAGGACTTTGTCTGCAGGCAGAGCTTCTGAGGAGACGATGCTCTGCAGAGCCTGAAGCGTCAGCGTCAGCACTTCACCGCCCTGCCGATCCTTCTTACTGCCTGCTGACAGCGGGGTGGGGGGGGGGGCGAGACTCATCGTCAACAAGCACAACAACAAACAAAAACACAAACAAAGTAGTTTAAAGGCTAAGTCATCATCGGGGACGGACCCCTCAGTTTATTCTCTCTTCACGGCGGTTCAGGACCACGATGGATCCGACCGCTCCGACTTAAACTGATGCAACGGTGCGAGTGGGCCGGGCGGGAGGCGAGGACGGGGTCTCGCTGGTCCTCCTCCCAAAGTGACGGGGCCCGGATCCCAGTCCAGAGTGCTCTATGTGGCGCTACGAGGCGGGAACCACAACTTCACAAAGATCCCCGCGCTGCTGAGCCGCCACAACAACATTTATATCGATAGAGAATACATTTTTTAAATTATATATCCTCATTAAAAAAATAAATAATATATATATATATATATATATATATATATATATATATATATATATATATATATATATATATATATATATATATATATATAAAAATAAAAAATGTATAAAAATAAATAATTAACTTTTTAGAGAATACATTTTTAAAATTATATATCCTCATTAAAAAAAAAAAAATAATAATAATAATAATATATATATATATATATATATATATATATATATATAAAAATAAAAAATGTATAAAAATAAATAATTTTTAACTGCGCCACAACAACATTTATATTGATAGAGAATACTTTTTTTTTAAATTATATATCCTCATTTAATAATAATAATAATAATAATAATAATACACAGTATTATAATAGAAGTACTTCAACGTTCAGGTACTCACCGGATTCTATCGTTACGTTGACAAACTGGACGAGACTCGTCCATAAAACGGCCAAAAGAGAATCTGAAGAACGAGAAGAGGCGGAACCGAGTTACATGCAGGTCGACTGTCTCGCGTATCATCAGCGACATGACGAACATGTATTAATTCTCCCGTAAGTACCTTAAAACAACAACAAGCACATTTACGCTCAGTTTAAAGCCTCCTGGTGGAGCTTCTAAAAATTAAAAAAAAAGAAACTACACCACCTCGTTTAAAAAAAAAAGAGACTGAAAACATGTCCTCGGGCTCGGGGGTTCACCTGGAGCGTCTTTGCCGACGTTGATGAATCCGTCCCGGAGGTTGGCGGTGAGCACGGCGGCGTGTTTGGCGAAGGAGGACGCGCCCGAGAGGAGAGGGTGGTTCAGGGGCTCTGCAGCGGAAAAGAGACCCGACATGAACGTTGGGCAACGGCCGACCAATCAGAAGCCAGCAGGATGACAACGAATGGGTTTGTACTGATGATGCTCGAGCTCAACTCTTTTGAGGCTTTACATTTTCAAAAAGAATTCTGAAAAATATAAAACGTGTATAGAAAAAAAAAAAATGTGGACTCTCACCGAGACTCAGGAGGAGTTTTTTCTTCGCCGCCGTGGCGACGACCTCCGGTCCCAGAAAATAGTGAAGCAACATCTCCAGGCCCAGCAGCTGGATGGAGGGGAAGGCGGACGGGATCTGGACGCTGGAGTTGAGGCTCATCCGAGACGTATTGGCCGGACTGTTGAAGCCTGCAGAATTAAACAAACAAAATGACACTCCGATGCAGCTTCAGTCGCTGTGTGCGTGCGTGTGTGTGTGTGTGTGTAAGACAGTGTAGTGCACCATCTACTGTGGAGTGCTGACGTGATGATGACGGGTGAACGTACCGGACTTGGGCGTGCCCGGTGGGACGGGGCCGTTTTGACCGACGGCTCGAGAAGGGGTGCCGGGGACCAGAGGGGAGTTGGAGCCGATGGTGCACTGGAGCAGAGGGACGGAAACCTGCAGGGAGACGACGTTCAGCAGAAGGAATACTTTAAATAAAAAAGATGCAGGACGCCCCAGAGCATTGCGTTCCATTCATTACATAAATTCCCAAATATGCCTCAAAACGTCCTCCGTCTAACCTGATCGAAGTTGGGCAACAGGTTGGGCCCGAGTTGCACCGCCAGGTACCACCAGACCTCCACCTTGGTGAGCAGCAGGACCTCCGTCCTGACGTTGATGGATGCGAGGGGCTGCATCAGGAGCTTCATGCGTTTGGCACTGCACAGGATGTCTGCAGGGGAGGGACGACGAGAGGGTCAAACTCAGCCACGGAGAGCCGGAACCAAAGAGAAGAAGAAGAACAACATGGGGACCGGAGGCTGCGGCGCACCTGGGTTGAGGGCGAAGTTATCGATGAGGCTCTTCCAGGCAATGAAGGCGATCTTCTTGATGGCGGGAGAGGAGCTGCGGAAGCCGAGTTCCTCCAGATGCAGCAGAGAGTTGATGAAAGGACCTCCTCTGTGCAGCAGCTGAGGGGGGAAACGCACAGTCGGGATGTCGGATGCAACCGGGCAAAGAAACGCAACCTGCAACCTAGTTCAGAATTTGAAGAACACACACACACACACACGCACACGCACACACACACACACTTTACCTTCCCGAGCAGCTTCACAAACAGAGGCCAGAGCTTCAGGACGTTGGCTTCGTTCTTGGACATGAAAAGCTTCTGGAGCTCTGGGATCAGTTTCTGTAAAATGAGACATGAAAGTTACTTTTTAAAATCCCGTTTCCTCTTCGTCAGGTGTTCCAATACTAATTAGTTATGCCGAACACACACACACACACACACACACACACACACACACTGAAGCACCGCGGAGACACTCACCGAGGACATCATGGGCTCGATGATGCCGGCCACCTGCATCTGTTTCTCCAGGAGGAGGGGCATGCCCATCTCCATGGCCGCCGCGGCCCGCAGACGCACCTTGGCGGCGGAGTGGACGACCAGCGGGATGACGAGCTTCGCCCACCTCAGCACGCCGTCGCCCATCTGGGCCGGCGCTTGCTCCAGCATCCTTTAAAAAAAAGACGTCAAAAACACAATAAATGTTTTTGAATAAAACCAGTTTCACAAGATAATTTGGTTATATAAAATATTCGAGGGAGACATTTTGGAGACGAGTGACCCGTCACGTGGGAGGAGGAGCATCCCTCGTGTTACCTGATGATGACGTTCAAGGCCTCGTGCTCCATCACCACGGACTGGACGTCCTCTCTGCCCCACACGCCCTCCAGTGTTCCCAGTATGGCCGACACCTGGCGAAGTGAAAGCATCGTGGGTTATTATTAAAAAGCAGAACTCCCCCGCCACCAGTCGCACGTCACTGGATTCCAGCCGCCGTTCACCTTCTGGCCGACCACATCTGGAGGGAAGCTCTGTTTGGAGATGACCCACAATGCTCTGGTGCACGTGTTCTTATCGGCGGACTTCCCCGCCAGGGAGCAAAGCGCCGACAGTATTTCCGCCGCAAAGGTTTCTGGGGAAAACGATGAAGAGAGAAATCACCCTCTGCAGCCATTACAAAGAATGTATTCACACGGGAATGAATAAAGAAATCAGTTTTTATTATTTTTTTTTAAACGCACCAGGCACCCCCGAGACGACGTGAGAGTGGTACAAACAAAAGCCCAGAGCCTGCAGGGCGGCTTGGCTCAGCTCCGCAGTCGGACTGCTTATGTGAGCCTGCAGACAAACAAGCAGAATCATGCATCATTGATTTAAAAAAAAGAGATTTTATATTAGAATATGGAAGATTTAGGAGGGTCCTCAAGCGTCAGGGTGTCCAGAAAGAGACTCACCAGGATGGCTTTACCCAAACGAGGAAAGTGCTTTTCGACCGCGGGGAGAAACTGCCGACCTTCATCTCCGCTGAGCCGGCTGGAGGAGGGAGAACATAAAAGTTACGGTCGCACATCTCCAGAGGGGGGCGGGGCCGAAGCAGCGGCGGCGCCGGACGGACGGACGTACTTGGCGATGGTGAGGTAGGCGTCCGTCTGCTCGGACTGACCAGCGGCGCCGTCCTCCAGGGACTCCAGCAGGGGGAGGAAGCCGGAGCTGATCGGAGGCTCCGCCGTCGCCATCATTATTACGCGCCTCCTCAAGGCCTTCAGAGAGAGAGAGAGAGAAATATAACCATGTAGTCTTTCTTTAAAAAAAAATTAAAAAGAGAACAGAAGGCGTGTTGGAAAACTAAAGGCTGAACCCGGTCATTAACCAAAGAACGAAACAGGGAGACCATTTTTTTTTTTTTAAATGCCTTTCTCGATAGGCTTATCAGTTTATTCCTGCATCTTTAAGGAGTACCGGGTTACTCTGATCACTCCTCCGGTCCAACCACATCCCCTTCATGAAGAGATCTCTTTCTAACGACTGACTTTCTACACAATAACGCATTCAAAAACAATCCGACATTCCCTGGAAGTTGTCCCTCCGTCTCTTCATTTAATCAAGAACCCAGGGTTGAAATGATGCTCTCTAGCTCCTCCCCCCCCACACACACACACACACACACACACACCTTACACTTAAATGCAATGCACTCTCATTAAATAACACTTATTCTGTATTATTGTCTGTTCTTGTACGGAATTGGGCTTTTTGGTATTTACTAGTTACCGTAAAGCACTTTGTAAACTAGGTACCAAGTAAACAAAGGATTAGTGTATTCCTTATGTGTAAATAGTCAAGTGTGCAGCTTCGTGCAGCTTCATGCAGCTTCGTGCAGCTTCATGCATCTAGCCCCCCCCCCTCACAGGCATGACGACATCATGCAGACACACACACACACACACACACACAACCCAACACTCACCTGAGTGAGATCTCTGCAGGGCTGCGCTCACCTCCACTGGATCCAGAGCTGGAGGAATGAAACACAATGAAAGGTGAGTGCGTGTGAGAGTGCGCGAGGACGCACCGGGAGGAAGCCGGATGCTACCGGAGGCCGGGCGGAGCCGTGTGTCACGGCAGCTTCCCCTCGGGACACCCAGGGGACCCGCAACAAGCCCGACACGCGCGTCACGCTGCACCCGTCACGACACCAAACGTCCCGAACAGCCTCGACGTCCCGGACACGCGCCTCCTTTAAAAAGGGGCACGAGCCCGCTGCTAACGTTAACTAGCTTTAAACAAGGTAGCCGCGCGACAGAACTTTTAAAGCGGCGGCGGGGGGGGGGGGAGAAAGTGTCCCGACGCCCCGGGGAGGAGGAGGCCGAGTCCCCGGGGCGTCGGGTAAGTACACCGGGTACCGGGAGGGCAGCGACGGGCTCGGACCCGACGGACGGAGCGGCTCACCTCGAGAGTTCAGAAGAAGAGCCGCGGACCGACCATCGAACCCAGAGGAGCGAACCAGTCCGAGGGATTATTAAAACCAGTCCGATGGATTATTAAAACCAGTCCGATGGATTATTAAAACCAGTCCGATGGATTATTAAAATCCTTTTATTCTTTTATTCTTTTCTCTGCGTCTCTTGAGCTCTTGTTGCCCCGCGAAATTGCTGGCGCCAAACCACCACGCCGACGTACAAATGCGCCTCTGACCCGCTACGTCACTTCCGGGTCCGCCCCCATTTAACCGTATAGGGGAGAGCTGGCATTGTTGTGGTTAACGCCAATAATAATGATAATAATAACATTAATTATAATGAGAATAATAATAGCAATAATAATAATGATAATAATAACAATAATTATAATGAGAATAATAATAGCAATAATAATGATAATAATAACAATAATTATAATGAGAATAATAATAGCAATAATAATGATAATAATAACATTAATTATAATGAGAATAATAATAGCAATAATAATGATAATAATAACAATAATGATAATAATAACAATAATTATAATGATAATAATAGCAATAATGATAATAACAATAATTATAATGATAATAATAATAGCAATAATAATAATGATAATAACAGTAATGATAACAATAATAAAAAATAGCAATGATAATAGAAATAATAATAATAGCAATAATGATAATAATAGCAATACTAATGATAATAATAATAGCAATAATGATAATAATAGCAATAATAATGATAATAATGATAATAACAAGGCAGTTCAAGGTGATTTAAAGGAGCCGTGAAACAAAACATTAAACACAAAAATATAAATGAATAGGAATTTTAAAAATAAGTACATCAAATAGAATGAAGTACTCACATCTTAGATGGCCTATAGTAATACCACAGTGTAGAAATAAAAATTATATTCTTTGTTTTTGTTGGTGTGATACTTCACACAACATTTAAATCAGAATCTGACGACAGTTTGTGGGTTCAAATCTGATCAAATTCACAAAGTCTGAGTTTGGAATATTACACTTTTTTTGTTGTAATTTTGTTAATGTTTTAGATATATACTGTCTTACATATATTGCAAGTAAAAATTCCTGCATTCAAAATTAATTAAAAGTACAACGTTTTAGCAAAAAGTATAGTTAAAGTATACTCATTGTGCAGAATCGCCTATTTTCATAATAATATATATAATATCCCTACGTTATTGAATTATTGATGCATATTGATGAATGTTGCAGCTGGAGTTCACTTTAAATACTTTATCTATTGCTAATATTACATCATTGTATTTGTTCCCACAGAGACGTTGACCATGCTTTATGCAGTCTATGATTTATCACCAGAGATGAAACGTTGTAATTATTCATAGTGATAAAATGTACATTAGCGCTGAATGAATTATTATGTATAATATGTCTATCATTAAGTCTCTTGGAGAACCAAACTTACAGGGTGGGCAAATGTCTTGCATTTATAAAGATAACGTTTCTAGTCGTCTTAGCGACCGTGTGACGAATAAATAAAATGTAAATTCTACAACATCATAAATCCAGTAGGAGGTGTGAATATACAGAACGGTGATGGGTGATAAAAAAAAATAAAAAGAAGCATGAAAATCTATGAAAATACAATTATAATAACCAGAAACCAGTTTATTTTTTAACCATAAAATACCACACAACGTGTTTATCATAACCACAATGTGAGATCATCGTCAGAGACCTCAAAGTATTTCTTTAATCAGCTATAAAGACACGTTCATTAGAGGATAGCTGCATCAAACCGGGGGTCAGCGGAGGTAATACGTGTGATTCTGGGCCGACGGAGACGCGTCGAAGGCGACGTACTGGAGCTGGAATCCACCGGCCGTGACGGAGGCGTCCGAGAGGAACTTCAGCGTCATCACGTTTCCTGAGAAAACAACAAAAAAAAGGCGGAGAGCGAAGGTCAAGAGAGCAAAGGTCAAGTGAGCGAAGGTCAAGTGAGCGAAGGTCAAGAGAGCAAAGGTCAAGAGAGCGAAGGTCAAGTGAGCGAAGGTCAAGAGAGCGAAGGTCAAGAGAGCGAAGGTCAAGTGAGCTAAGGTCAAGTGAGCGAAGGTCAAGAGAGCGAAGGTCAAGTGAGCAAAGGTCAAGTGAGCTAAGGTCAAGTGAGCTAAGGTCAAGAGAGCTAAGGTCAAGAGAGCAAAGGTCAAGAGAGCAAAGGTCAAGTGAGCTAAGGTCAAGTGAGCGAAGGTCAAGAGAGCGAAGGTCAAGAGAGCGAAGGTCAAGTGAGCGAAGGTTAAGAGAGCGAAGGTCAAGAGAGCAAAGGTCAAGAGAGTGAAGGTCAAGTGAGCGAAGGTCAAGAGAGCGAAGGTCAAGTGAGCGAAGGTCAAGAGAGCGAAGGTCAAGAGAGCGAAGGTCAAGTGAGCGAAGGTCAAGAGAGCGAAGGTCAAGTGAGCGAAGGTTAAGAGAGCGAAGGTCAAGTGAGCGAAGGTCAAGAGAGCGAAGGTCAAGTGAGCGAAGGTCAAGAGAGCAAAGGTCAAGAGAGCGAAGGTCAAGTGAGCGAAGGTCAAGTGAGCGAAGGTCAAGAGAGCGAAGGTCAAGTGAGCGAAGGTCAAGAGAGCGAAGGTCAAGTGAGCGAAGGTCAAGTGAGCGAAGGTCAAGAGAGCGAAGGTCAAGTGAGCTAAGGTCAAGTGAGCGAAGGTCAAGTGAGCGAAGGTCAAGAGAGCGAAGGTCAAGAGAGCGAAGGTCAAGTGAGCGTGCGACGCCGTGGGCGTTTGAAATGAGCGGGACGGGTCACCTGTGCTGATGATGTCATCAGGTAAATAATCTCCGCAGAATCTGGAAACAAAGAAACGTACGAAAGACTTTCAGGTCGGAGCTCCGGCTGTTATTTTTAAAATATACTATTATTTTATATGTACTACTGCTTGCATTGTTCCCCAAAAACATTTGAGATTGACATAAAGTGGACATGTGTGTGAAGGGGAGGCTCGTGGGTATCCATAAAACCCATTTCTATTCACACGTCTTGAGGTGAAAGGTCAAAGAACCCCCCCACCCCGTGAATGAGGTCACGCCAGGTTTTTTGCCCAAATCTCACCTCCCGGCGAAGCCGGAGACGTCGTCGTAGCTGTCGTACACGTCCAGGTAATCGGCCAGGCAGCCCACGTCCTCCTCCACGTCGAACTCCAGGAAGTGGAGGTGGATCCTCTGGCCCAGGCGCACGCGGATGTGCCAGTAGCAGATCTGCTCGTCCTGGTACTCCTCAGGGAAGCCGGCGGACTGAATGATCCTCAGCTGGTCCGTCAGCACGCCACCGCACTCTTTGGCTGGAAGAGACGCCAACACACACACGCACACACACACACACACACACACACACACACACACACAAACACCTTCATCAGCGTGGGAAAAAAACAACACGCCGAAAAAGGGAAATGAGCTCATTTACATGATGATTCGATGCATTTTTGTGTGTCTTTATCTTTAATGAAACGTGACGCTTGGAAGTTCAGAGAGTAAACATACGAAGAGGTGTAGAATATCATCTTGACCCGCGCATACCAGAGCGTCTGTGTAGCTCGTTAGTGGAGGAACGTCAAGAAATAGTCTATAATAAGAATAATAAGGGGGCGCCTGGCACCGTGATGTACAGGTTGTCGGAGCAGTCAGAAAACCGTCCCGACTCATCAGGAGCAGCGCGGTGTTTAGTCATCAGGAATAAACCACTGGGGGGGGAGGGGGGGGGGGTCAAAGGTCGGTGAAACAGACCTAAAACAGACATTAAAAAGAAACTCCCCACACACACAGGTCTGTCTCTTGCGTGTGAGCATTCAGAATAGGAAGAAGTAAAGCTTTTTGTAATATGGATCACAGATGTGCAGCCCGGCGACGGTGGCATCAAACGCTCCTCCACGAGACGAAGAGAGGGAGAACAAAGGAAGCCTCCTGGGTTCAATTCAGCCACAAAGACATTGTTAGGAAATGTTACAAATAACTTTTATGAACTGAAAACACACGGTGAGAAGTCGCTTTATGGTCTGTTTTACTCTAAGTAGGCCATCATTTACTAAATGAGCATCATGTTTTATTGAAGAAGGCTTGAAACTAGAGATTGAGACCATAAACCGATGTTTACTGATGTCATGAATCTGTTAATCTCACAGAATTTCTTTATATTTTGTATTTTATTTTTACCTGTATGTCCCGACTACGTTCCTCTCGTCTTTAAATGTTTATTTTATTTTATTTTTTTCAACTGCTTTCCACTTTACAGGTTTATTTTTTCGAATATATTGATTTTTAAATAATCTTTAGCTGAAACTTAAAAAGGCCACGAGACACGTAAACAATAATTTGGCTCAAAGGTTAAAATGTTAACGGCATTAGATGTTTCTCCCTCGCTGTTATCAGTCACTCCCCCGACGTCTTATCCACGGCGAAGTGCTCCACGTCCTGCAGCTCGAGTCTCGGTCCCGTCATGAGAGCTCACAGGGTCAGATTGTGGCTTGGAGTCCAGACCTCCCCCCCCCACGGCCGTGGTTCAGATCTCCGTGTGGAGATACGAGTCTCTGGAGCCTCAGACTGGATGACTACTCTCAACCGGAGATATATATATATATATATATATATATATATATATATATATATATATATATATATATCACTTTAAAGAGTACTACAAGTTAAAGTCCCGCATTTAAAATGTTACTGAACATGTGTGTACACATCATCATACATATCTGCATTAAAATGTGCAGCATAAATAATCAGTTGTTTTGTATTAACGTTGAATTGAATGTGAAAGCGTCCGCTCAGGAAACCAAAAAAATAAATAAACAATTTAAATTTGTTATATATATATATATATATATATATATATATATATATAAATTGTTTATTTATAAATTTATATTTGTATATATATTTATAAATAAACAATGTTGTATTTATATATTTTTTAAAAACATATATATATATATATATATATATGTTTTTTAAAAAATGAGTAAAATAAGTTTAAAAAATGAGTAAAATAAGTTAATAAAAAGTAAGTAAAAAAGTAAAAAGCAGGTAAATATAAGGTTTCCTTTTTGGACCACTTGGTGGCAGCAAAAGCACCGGCGTGAAGACCAGATGGACATATTTCCACCAGACGGTGTCCGTCGGCTGTGTGTTGCCCAGAGGAACCCACACAGTGGCCAGGCCTCTGCTGGTGGTGTGTACTCACAGTCCGGGTTGTAGCAGTAGACGTCCCATCGCTCGCTCTTGTTCCGCCGGTGTCCGTAGTCCACGACCCCCACCTTCCCAAAGCCACAGTTGGCTCCGGGTTTGACGATGGGGTATCCGACGTGGGCTTTGGCGAACCATCCAGCGGCGCACACGTGGAAGCCTGAACAAGGGCGAGGAAACACTCAGGTCACCCAGAATAAACACCGCCTCCTGCCACACGCTCTGGTGGCCAGTGCATGTTTATGTTGACAGTCAGCAGACCCCCCCCCCCCCCCCCCCCCCCCCCCCAAAAAAAAAGAAGCCAGATCGGCCCAGATAAAAGAGCCGGGACCTCCCAGGTGGGCCGCCGTGGGTGGGGGGGGGGGGGGGGGGGGGGGGACCTGAGCCGAGTAACACGGTACCCACCCAAGGAGGTGTTAACAGGCTCTTGGGCCGCTCGGCACGGAGTCATGAGGCGGCCAAGTGTTCCACTCTCATGCTCCCCAAATATCCTTTTTACCCCGTGAACACGGGAACCTGCCCCCCCCCAACCATGCATGTTAAAAGCATTCCAGCGGGTCAAGAGATGCCCCCCCCCCCCCCCCCCCCTGCAGGACCTATTTCACGAGCCGCCTCCAGTTGCTCGTAAGTGGCCAGCTTCCCTCCCTCGTATTTGCAGACGGCCCGGGCCTCTTTATACGTCAGCTGGTATCTCCCTTTGCGGGACTCCCGGTGGTAAACTCCAGCTGCTTGTTCTGGAGAGAGGGAGAGGGGGAGGGGGGGGGGGAGAGAGAGAGGGGGGGGGGGGGAGAGGGGTGGAGAGGGGGGGGAGGATGGAGAGAGAGAGGGGGGGAGAGGGGGTAGGAGGGAGAGATAGAGAGGGGGGGAGAGAGGTAGAGAGAGAGGGGGGGAGGGAGAGAGAGAGGGAGGGAGAGAGGGGGAGAGAGAGAGAGGGGGGAGAGAGGGAGAGAGAGAGGGAGAGAGAGAGAGAGAGAGGGGGGGAAAGAGAGAGGGGGGAGAGAGAGAGAGGGAGAGAGGGGGAGAGAGAGAGAGAGAGAGGGGGGAGAGAGAGAGGGAGAGAGAGAGAGAGAGAGGGGGGGAAAGAGAGAGGGGGGAAAAGAGAGAGGGGGGAGAGAGAGAGAGGGAGTAAATAAAGCTGTTCCCAGTCTGAAGGCTGTCCACAGGGATCTGAGCATAGTTCTGTACTTTAGTGCACTTTACTTAAGTATTTCCATTTTCTCTAACTTTATACTTTTATCCACATCACAAAGTAAATATTCTACTGTTATCTCGAGTGTATTTCGCTGAGAGCTTTAGTTAGTTTACAGTTGACTTCCTGTCCAGTAAACCACGTATCTATCAACACATACTTGTGTTGAATGCAGGACTTTTACTTAAAGGAGTATTTATTACACCGTTTTTAGGCCCTGACTGTGAGACATTTCTCGTTCTACATTTGGGAAGTTCACCAACAAGTTGGTCCGTTTGCTCGCTGCTCTCAGCAGGGGGGGGTGGGGGGTGGAGTGTGGGGGGGGGGGCTGATCCGGTTCTGGCTTCACGCTCGCATGACTGCAGAGCTGCTGTGCCAAAAGCACCCAGAAGTCAGTCGCTTGTTTTGATCCGTTTAACCTGTTTGATGAATGATTTTTACACTAATTACACCCACTGACCCCCAATCCCCCCCCCCCCCCCCCCCCCCCCCATCCATCCCTCTCCCAAACCAGTTCTGGAGCAGCGAAATAGAAGAGAGAAAAGATTGAGAACTTCACAAAGAAGTGGCATGTTTCATATATAAAAATATAAAATGCTGAAACACAGTTGTGTAAATCTCCACCTCGTGGAAACATAAAGAATGTGGCTCATAAAGTGAGATTTAAGAATGTGAAGGTTTCCCAAAGTGAAACAAGTACATTCCTATAAATACCAAATAAATAAGTCTCAATGAAATTAAATCCGACTCCTGTATTGTGGGAGAGCTCAGATGACGTCATTGCTGCGTGTTTACTGGCCCTCGTGCAGCACCCAGCAGCCCATAAACACGCCGTTTGGTAGCCGCGAGGGCGCGCTCCCCTCATCGTTAGTGCGCGCTCCCCTCATCGTTAGTGCGCGTTCCTTTCATCATTAGTGCGCGCTCCCCTCATCGTTAGTGCGCGTTCCTTTCATCATTAGTGCGCGCTCCCCTCATCGTTAGTGCGCGTTCCCCTCATCGTTAGTGCGCGTTCCCCTCATCGTTAGTGCGCGTTCCTTTCATCATTAGTGCGCGCTCCCCTCATCGTTAGTGCGCGTTCCCCTCATCGTTAGTGCGCGTTCCTTTCATCATTAGTGCGCGCTCCCCTCATCGTTAGTGCGCGCTCCCCTCATCGTTAGTGCGCGTTCCTTTCATCATTAGTGTGCGCTCCTCCTCCCAGTGGGCCTTCACGTGAGGACATTTGTTGCTGCGCTTGCAAAACAAACAAACAAACAAACAAACAGACAAACAAACAAACAAACAGACAAACAGACAGACAGGCAAACAAACAGACAAACAGACAGACAGGCAAACAAACAGACAAACAAACAAACAAACAGACAAACAAACAGGCAAACAAACAGTCAAACAAACAAACAAACAAACAGACAAACAGACAGACAGGCAAACAAACAGTCAAACAAACAAACAAACAAACAGACAAACAAACAGACAAACAGACAGACAGGCAAACAAACAGTCAAACAAACAAACAAACAAACAGACAAACAAACAGACAAACAGACAGACAGGCAAACAAACAGTCAAACAAACAAACAAACAAACAAACAGACAAACAAACAGACAAACAAACAGACAAACAGAAAGACAAACAGACAGACAGACAAACAAACAAACAAACAAACAGACAAACAAACAGACAAACAAACAGACAAACAGACAGACAAACAGACAGACAGACAAACAAACAAACAGACAAACAAACAGACAAACAAACAGACAAACAAACAGACAAACAAACAGAACCCATCTCAGGTGAACGGCGGCAGGTTGAGATGAAATGAAACTGATGTCCGGTGACCGAGACCAGCTGAAGAGCACGGTGCGCGTGTCCCGTGATGAGATGACCTTCACCGCAATGAAAGTTAAAGTGCGGGTGCGCAACGAAGTGCTCCAACGTGTCCCTCCGCGAGCGAGCGAGCCCTTTTTCTCCTCCCATCCACGGCAGCGACTCACCCAGCCATATGGAGTTGTGGAATATCCCGTTCTTGTAGCCCCACGCGCGCGCCTCCTTCAGCAGGAAGCAGAGTGTCCAGAGGAGAGCGAAGAAGCGCATCCTGCAGCTCTGCGTGCGCAGCTGCTCTCTCCAGATGTGTCCAGGAGCGCGTGCCTCTGCGCCTCCGCTGCGGGCTTTATACCGGACCTGCTGCCCCCCCACAGAGAGGGGGGGAGGGGGAGGGAGGGGGCTGTCTTACTACAAGTACTGCAGGTAACTCGCTTTGAGAACGTGCACGCGTTGCACATTTATCTTGGCAGCACGTGGTCTTTGCTACAGAGGGTAGAATATGCCGAAGCACAGATTCATATAAACGGGTGAATGTTTATGGATGATTAAAAACACACAACATGCACACAGCCCCCCCCCCCCCCTCCCCTCATGCCACATGTCTAGAAAAAAAGAGCATGATGATTTTTAAAATACATCAACGAAGAAGCAAAGCGGCTGCTTTCCTCTCAGATTTCATTGTCTTTTGCCTTTAATTTGAATGTTAATGTGATAATATTCATAATGCAGCACAGGACCCTGGTGTTGCTTCATGAAAGGAGCAGAACCCGACACCATCACACCCCAGATGTTGTGCGTCTCCCACAGCTTCGATGATGGACCACCAGGAAGGAGTACACGAGGGACCTCCAGCAGTTTTGGAACCGACAATGTAAGTTTCTTAACTTGCCCAAGGCACCATTTGTTGATAAATAATACAAACAATTCACTTTGTTTACCCTTCAAATGGGTCAACAAATCAACAAGTGTTTGCATCATTAAAAAAGAAAGGGATATTACTATAATAAAAGCTGCTCTAATCAGTGAACTGAGCCCACAGAGAGTCACTTCATTCTGCTGATCTCCTCAAATCTCTTTAACCCCTTGTTGTACTTTCATGGCCCACAACTTGCACTCAACAAGTTTAAAAGATCTAAACTTTGTACAATTTCATTGAGGTTTAACTTGTGTGCCGAAGTTATATCTAAAAAAGAAACATCTGGATGGTGTAACTCTTTGGGTGGAGTCCACGGGGCGCTAATGACCTGTGGTGCTACTATTACGACAGCAGTATACAGTAAACTCTGTGTCCAACAATGAGGTGATGCAACTATTTAGACACGGAGTTTGTTGATTTTTTTTTTTTTACGGTGTGAAGCCTCGGTGTGCAACATGATATCTCTTTTCCTTTTAATCATAGGTTAATAGACACACACACACACACACACACACAGTCCTGAATTGCTTCCAGATCTGGGAGGGAATGATCCGTACCTTCTTAATTCTCAGCAAGCCTCTCCCTTTCTATCCCACCCGCGGAAAGTCCGTCTCATATTGTAAATTACTGGCGCGATTTAAGAGGAGATGCATCATCGTTTCCATGTGTCCTCCAACTGCAGCGAGGCGGACTGGTTACTCAGGATCATGATGAAACAACAAGGAAACTTCATTCTGAACTCATTTACACGACCGCGATGTGTGCCGCGAGCAACAAATGTAACAAAAACACCTTAAATGTACTCGGAAATTGGATGAAGTCGACATTCACGAGGAGAGGCGTTGTTTCTTGAATATAAAACATACACATTTGAGGTATTACCTCCTTATATAAAGTTGTTTTGTTCACAAACAGTTGCCGCATCAGACAGTCATGGCGTAACCAGATGAATTTGTGTCACTATTTTCTCTAATTTTCGCTCCCGTTTTGGTCAAATTCTGAGGAAAATATCTGGTTCGCTAGCTGCTAACTGCTAACGGTTAGCTGCTGCTAACTGCTAGCTGCTCTGCCACAAGCTAGTCACTAACTTTGCCTCCATTCCAATTTTTTTAAATCTCATATATATATATATACATCAGTGTTTGTTCACAGTTTATTTATGTTGCTAGCAAGCAGCCTAAAACATAACTGTTTAAAAGGGAGAGTAGAGGAGGTGGCGCCACCTAGCGGTGAGGTTTCAGATTGCAACCTCCGCTCACTCCTCCCTTTCCAAGACTGCGATAAAGTGCATGAAGACCACTGTGGGGGCAACGGAGGTCAAACGGCACTCTGCGTCTCACGAGAACTACGGTGGCCTGCAGGTGAAGACATGAAAGGCTCTTTCTCTCTCTAGGGCCAGCGTTTGGTTTGTCCCTGCTGGGCGTCTGTAGAAACATGGCAGACTCAAATGACAACATAGTTGTGAATATTATTTTCCATTTCTGCTGAGCCTTTAAAGTGATTCACTTCACACACAGTTTCCTTTAATCTAATTATAAAACATACGCGAGTGTTGAAGGGAAGACAGATGATTCAGTTTTGTGGTTAAAAGTTCCAGATTTCAAAATCCTCCGCAGCACCACAGAGTTCTGGAGAGAGTTCTGGAGAGCTTTGAAGAGAGTTCTGGAGAGAATTATGGAGAACTTTGAAGATAATTATGGAGAGTTCTGGAGAGAGTTCTGGAGAGCTTTGAAGAGAATTATGGAGAGTTCTGAAAAGAGAGTTCTGGAGAGCTCTGGAGAGAGTTATGGAAAGCTCTGAAAAAAGAGTTCTGGAGAGAGTTCTGGAGAGAGTTATGGAGAGAATTATGGAGAACTTTGAAGATAATTATGGAGAGTTCTGGAGAGAGTTCTGGAGAGCTTTGAAGAGAGTTCTGGAGAGAATTATGGAGAACTTTGAAGATAATTATGGAGAGTTCTGGAGAGAGTTCTGGAGAGCTCTGGAGAGAATTATGGAGAGTTCTGGAGAGAGTTCTGGAGAGCTCTGGAGAGAATTATGGAGAGCTCTGGAGAGAGTTATGGAAAGCTCTGAAAAAGAGTTCTGGAGAGAGTTCTGGAGAGAGTTATGGAGAGCTCTGGAGTTATAGAGAGAGTTATGGAGAGCTTTGAAGAGAGTTAAGGAGAGCTCTGGAGTTATGGAGAGCTCTGAAAAGAGTTATGGAGAGAGTTATAAAGAGCTCTGGAGAGCTCTGGAGAGAATTATGGAGAGTTCTGGAGAGAGTTATGGAGAGCTCTGAAAAAAGAGTTATGGAGAGCTCTGGAGAGAGTTATGGAGAGCTTTGAAGAGAGTTATGGAGAACTCTGGAGTTATGGAGAGCTCTGAAAAAAGAGTTATGGAGAGCTCTGGAGAGAGTTATGGAGAGCTCTGAAAAAAGATTTATGGAGAGATTTATGGAGAGCTTTGAAGAGAGTTATGGAGAGCTCTGGAGTTATGGAGAGCTCTGAAAAGAGTTATGGAGAGAGTTATGGAGAGCTCTGAAAAGAGTTACGGAGAGCTCTAAAGAGAGTTATGGAGAGAGTTATGGAGAGCTCTGAAGAGAGTTATGGAGAAGCTCTGGAGTTATGAAGCGCTCTGGAGAGTTATGGAGAGCTCTGAAGAGAGTTATGGAGAGCTCTGGAGAAAGTTATGGAGAGCTCTGAAAAGAGTTATGGAGAGAGTTATGGAGAGCTCTGAAAAGAGTTACGGAGAGCTCTAAAGAGAGTTATGGAGAGCTCTGAAGAGAGTTATGGAGAGCTCTGAAGAGTTATGGAGAGAGTTCTGGAGAAGCTCTGGAGTTCTGGAGAGCTCTGGAGAGTTATGGAGAGCTCTGAAGAGAGTTATGGAGAGCTCTGGAGAAAGTTATGGAGAGCTCTGAAGAGAGTTCTGGAGAGCTCTGGAGAGAGTTATGGAGAGCTCTGAAGAGAGTTATGGAGAGAGTTCTGGAGAAGCTCTGGAGTTCTGGAGAGCTCTGGAGAGTTATGGAGAGCTCTGAAGAGAGTTATGGAGAGCTCTGAAAAGAGTTACGAAGAGAGTTATGGAGAGCTCTGAAAAGAGTTATGGAGAGCTCTGAAGAGAGTTCTGGAGAGCTCTGAAGAGAGTTATGGAGAGAGTTCTGGAGAAGCTCTGGAGTTCTGGAGAGCTCTGGAGAGTTATGGAGAGCTCTGAAGAGAGTTATGGAGAGCTCTGGAGAAAGTTATGGAGAGCTCTGAAAAGAGTTACGAAGAGAGTTATGGAGAGCTCTGAAAAGAGTTATGGAGAGCTCTGAAGAGAGTTCTGGAGAGCTCTGAAGAGAGTTATGGAGTGTTCTGGAGAGGTATGGAGAGCTCTCGAAAGTTCTGGAGAGAGTTCTGGAGAGCTCTGAAAAGAGTTATGAGAGCTCTGGAGTTATGGAGAGCTCTGAAGAGTTCTGGAGAGCTCTGAAAAGAGTTATGAGAGCTCTGGAGTTATGGAGAGAGTTATAGAGAGCTCTGGAGTTATGGAGAGCTCTGAAGAGTTATGGAGAGCTCTGGAGAGAGTTATGGAGAGCTCTGGAGAGAGTTATGGAGAGCTCTTGAGAAAGTTCTGGAGAGCTCTGAAGAGAGTTCTGGAGAAAGTTATGGAGAGAGCTCTGGAGAAAGTTCTGGAGAGCTCTGAAGAGAGTTCTGGAGAGAGTTCTGGAGAAAACTGGAGAGTTCTGGAGAGTTCTGGAGAGTACTAGAGAGTTCTGGAGAGTAAGCAGTTATTAAGCAGTGATCACTGCCCTGAAATGACATGAGGCCCTCGGCACACATGTGGAGCACGTTTTAGGAGCAGAGGTTGTTCTATTGTTCTCTCTCTCTCTAAGAAAGACCTCCACAGGCACGACAGATAAGAGCCCAGATGGGGAGAGGATGGAAGGAGAGAGAGAGAGAGAGAGAGAGAGAGAGAGAGAGAGAGAGAGAGAGAGAGAGAGAGAGAGGATAATAGAGTCTTTGTTCCAGGCCTGTTTTCTGTTTCCTTCATTCTCTGGGGGCTGTAGGCCACTGACTTCTGGGAGTGAACATCCCGGCACTGGCATGTATCAAACTGGAGCTGCTGCTGGTGGTCTATGACACACGTGCACTCATCCGTGCACGTGTGTGGGATCCCCCCTGCAAATACAGTGACCTCACCAGGCTCATCGTGCTTCTACTGGTCATCATTCATAACCCGTACGATGTCTTTGGTTTCACAGATCGTACTTTTTAATAATAATAATATTCCGTTGACATTTTAATGATGATAACTAGACTCTCTGTGATGGATGAATGCATCTTGTTTGTTTTACTTCAAAGTAAACTCAATTTTTATATTTCAACTCTAATTTACTCAAAGTAATGTTACTTAATAATAGATTAATAATACTAAATATAATCAATAAATACATGTGGACGTACGGATAAAGAACTAAAGAAAGTCACAGGCGACCCAGCATGGAGTCATTAAAATGAGCTGCGTGGAGAATAATAACAACAAATAAAATCTGGTGAATGCTGCCGCAATATTTTACAGATCAAGATGCAGAGCAGTAGTAAATACATTAAAACGAGCTCTCACTTATTATGAAGCTATGAACACATTAATTAAAATCCTGTGCTATAATATATATGATCCTGAAACGTACTTTAACTGTTTGTATTTTTGACGCTAATACTTTATTGAACGCAGGACTTGTACACCGTCTTTTTAACTCAAGTAAAAGATCTGAATACATCTTCCACCACCAAAGAGTCATTATGGATTATATTTGATCAACATCGACATCATTAATGAGCCTTTATGTCTCAGGGATGAAGTGCTGGCGCCTCCTGGTGTTCACAGACTCAACCGAAAATACAAAAAGATCCTTTACCGAAGTAAAAGTACCAATACAACAATGTAACAATGTAACAATGTAACAATGTAACAATGCTCTAGTAAAAGTGCTCCATTCAAACCTGCAGCTTGAAGGATGACGTGTATGTGCTTTATGTGGATTAGACGTGTGAAGCCCTCCTGGGCCTCTAGGGGGCGACGTCGTACTGTTTCTGGTAAAGAAGCTCTTTTTTATTTGACAACCACATCCTGTCTCTCCAAGTCTCTTATTTTGGAAGTTGTTCTTCACCCCCATAAAGACTTCCATCCCAAAGCTCTTATTGCTGTGAGGAGGCAGGAAGGAGGGAGGAGGCAGGAGGGAGGAGGGAGGAGGCAGGAAGGACCTCTGTTCCTCGGTTACTAGTTAGCTCGCTAGTAAACAATGTGTGCTAACGCTTTGTGAAGGAATACAACGCAGACAAAAGATTACCGTTTCCCCCTCCTACAATGTATTTTGTATTTATTTTATTCATATTAGTTGAGTTATTTTTAATTCATGACAGCACGCATCATATTAAATAAACTGTATTTAAATTTGGATTTATTAAACGCTTATTTTTAAATTGTGCAACAGATTGCTAATTAATTTTAAACCTGAATCTACTAATTTTAAAGCTAGTTTGAACTCTGATTGGATAATAACCTTATATTAAATGAATCCTTGTTGGTACAACCCAGGAGAAAAGTACACACAAATGGGTGGATATAAAAGGCATTACCCACAATGCAGCATTTCCCTTCAAACAAGTGTTTTTCACGGCATTCAGCAGCAGGAGGTCAAAGGTCAAAGGTCAAAACACTGTGACTTTCTGACAACGTTTTTCTACACGGTCCACGGAGCTTTTTGTGATGCCCGAGTGTGTCGCCTGTGAGGTCAGAGCCCATCAGAGATGAGTTCATGACGGGTGACGGAGGACAGGTCACAGGTCACAGGTCACAGGTCACACTCGCTGGGGTTCGTGTGGACACTAAAACATGAACGCCTCTCGTCAGTGTTTGGTTTGACCTTTCTGGGCCACCGTAGGAACCCGACGGTGCAGCATGGCGGACTCTATGAAGATGTGCTCACTCTAAGATAACAAACACACACGTCTCAGTTCGAGGTCACAAAGGTTAATGAAAACTATTTAAAATTGTATTAGGATCCATTTCTGCTAATAATAAATCTTACACACTGGTCCAAAAATGTAATATTAGCATAATATTTAAAACTTTTACCTAATTAGCTCATTTAATGAGCTAAAAGTTATTCTGTTATGACTCTTGCTAGTGATACGCTAACGTTTAGCATTACGCCACAATTGTAAAGATGTGAATTCTTTCTCCACCGACGAGCACGACTACATTATTATTTATTACTAGTGGAGCTGTCGGGCTGAGCAGAACCCCCCCCAAAAAAAGAGAAAAGATGCTGAGAAAGCTCCGTGAATGGAAAAGATGCTGCGTTGACGAAAGAAAGAGGAAGTTTGGAAGAAGGGAATTTCTCTTTTTTTTTTTAAAACAGGAACGACGACAAATAAAAAAAAGGAACCGAGATCAGTATTCAAAAGTGAAGAGATATAGTTTCTACAGCGGAGAAGCTTTTTTTTTTTTTTTTAGACAGTGTGTGTGTCAAGAAAATATGAAAAAAATAATCTCTGTATAAAAGGTAATTTGTAATAGTCTTGAAAAGGCAGTTTAAAAGGAGAGTGGTAGGAACACCTCAACAAGCCGCATTAGAACATGCACATTTGATGGATGTATACATATAGTATTAAAATGAGAGCACAGATTTGCGAATGTGAATAATCTGTAAATGTGTATTCAGTTCCGTGTACACACATTTACATATTCACAAATTAAGATTTATATGTTTTTTTTTTTTTTTTTACGTTAGTGATGTTTGAATATTAAATATAGACGACGCTGCACGTGCATCTGGCTCAGGTGCACGTGCAGCGTATACTAAAGCTTTTATTCTGTCATGTCACATTTTTATTATTAAGCTGACGTGTAACCGCAAAGCATCTTAATTATTCATAACAGAAGGGGACTAAAAATGGCCGCCTTGATCCCTGAATATGTAACAATCCGAAGTAAGCGACTGAACACACACACACACACACACACACGCACACACACAGAGTCATCGGTGTTTAACATTAGACCTCCAACCGAGGCCCCGCCCCCCCAAACACAGCCTCTGTGACTATGGACCGCACGACTGAGCCAAACACAACAGACCTTTGACATAAGCAGATTTATTGTTCTTGCTGTGTGTGTGCGTGTGTGTGTGTGT
Organism: Cyclopterus lumpus; assembly: GCF_009769545.1. Classification (NCBI taxonomy): domain Eukaryota; kingdom Metazoa; phylum Chordata; class Actinopteri; order Perciformes; family Cyclopteridae; genus Cyclopterus; species Cyclopterus lumpus. The sequence continues at coordinate 4,376,801 of NC_046986.1, forward strand.
GTGCAGCATTACACAAACATGAAGTGGTGCGTGTCCCTTCATCTGTGGGAGAACGTTCACGCCTGTTACAGGAAGAAGAACTAAAGGTGTGTGAAAACATTCATTTCATTTGGCAGACACACACACACACTCCAAGTCCTGCCACATTTACACTTTCTTGAGGCTCGTTGTGACCGGCAGGTTCTCACTGTGGGAACAAGGACCCTGGACGCTCTTCCTTTGAGGGTCCACTCCCGGTCCTGGTCCCGGTCCCGGCCTCACGGGGGCCTCACACGGTGCCGTCTGCCCAAACGCTTTAACCTCACGAGTCCTGCATGTGCTCCGGCTATGGAGGGGATCTCCTCTGCCCCTCCACCTCATGAATGGAGCAGATTCATCACACGAGAACGCAGTGAGGTGTTAAGGGTTCAGAGGCCGGTGGTACTTTAGTCATATACACTATATTTATATGTATATATATATCTTTTCTTTTTTTTTGAATCCAATGCAAAAGCCAACAATGATCCGAACCAACTGATAATTAGTTATTCAAATCCTGATGTTGCTCCTTTAGAGACACATCTATGAACACTGCAAATATTTATTATTTTTCATTTTAGATCAATCTGCCTCTTATTTTCTCGATTAATCGTTCTAGTCAACAAAAATGTCTCAAAATATTAAAAAACTAAAAATAAAAAAAATGCAGCCCGTCACAGTTTCCTAATGCCCACAGTGACCTCACGGGGATATTAAATTCTCCTGGAGCTGGAACCTTTGAGGAAAAACTGAGAAAAGAAGAGTGATGATTAATCCGTTATTAAAAAAAAATAGTTGCAGATCAACTGAGGGAACCAGAGCGATGCCGACTAACAAATTAATTATAGAGAACCGTTAAAGTTTAGGTCTCAGGGACCAGCCTCACGTTATGTTATGTTCAAAGCCCGGGGGGGAGTTGGAAATCCTACAATTCAGACTAACAGAAGGGAGCGTACAATAACACACACACACACACACACACACGACATAGAAGACAATTTGAATCTTTACTTAATATTCTCTGTGCAAAATGAAGAAGTCTATTGCTTAGTAAATGTTAGTAGTACCACAACGTCATCACAGCCACCTTCAGAAATGTGTGCTTTTCTTTTTATATATATAATCCTGTGCGTTCTTAAAATGATCCGATGCGGAGTGAAATTTATTTCAACCCTGTTTGGGAGCAAAGTTTATACACACACACCAAAAAAAAAAAAGAAGATGAAAAGAAAAAAGGCCTTTATAAAAATAGACAAATATAAGCCAATGTCCTGCCCGCTCTGTGCAAAGATTGAATGGTGGTGTTATGAGGGTTTTATGAGAGTTTGTTTATTTTGTGTAACTGCAGACAAACTCACCGCTAACTCTACTCTCTCTCTCTCTCTCTCTCTCTTTTTCTCTCTGAACAGACCGAGGAGTTCATGCTTCGTTCTTCTTCCACCGACTGCGAAACACACACACAGATGAAGAAAGAGAAGAAGTCGCATCATCATCATCATCATCTCGGTGGAAGGCTTGAAGCTCCTGCGTAAAGATAAAAGAAAAGAAAAGGCCACGCCCCCTCCACGCCCCAACAGTCTAGTTCACGTCTTTCGTCCGGTGTGAATCGAGGTGCGTTCAAGTCCGCCGCGCCCGTCCGTACCCGTCCTCCAGGGATCTGTTCGTCGGACCGGTCCTGCCGCGCCACCCCCCCCCCCCCACACCCCCGTGCTAAAGGGATCAGTGGACCCCTCCGTTGAAGGACTTCCCGTACGCGTTGAAATCCGTTTCCACGAAATGTGTCGACACGGGCTGCTTGTACAGCGGGTTGGAGGCCTGAGGGCAAAGGTCACACAGAACAAAAGACAGGTTACAAAGAGACGGAATCGGATTACAGATACATTTAGTAAAACTGTGACGTTACACACACGCACACACACACACACACACACACACACACCATCTCGTATCGGGCTCGTGAGCGAGCGCTCTGGAAGCGGGCGAACTCTCTGCGGTCGTGAACGGTGATGGCCAGCTTCCAGACGGCGAGCAGCACCACGCCCACCAGCAGGATGCTGCCGACCACGGCGAGCAGCACCATCGGGGCGTCCGGCCCGCCGCCGCACTCTTGACACGGGAAGAGACAGGAAGTCAGGTTTCAGGATAATAAAAAAAATCATAAAATCATATTGCAGAGTCAGCAGGACAAAGCCAACATAATTAACATAATTAAGTGTAGAACTGTTGTACTTGAAGATTGTTACTTTCAGTTTGCACTTAATCATCAAATGCATCAGAGTTTTAAGCCACACAGAGAAATATGAATCTACAATAAAACCTTTTCCTTTTTAATACGATATTGGCAAAGTAATTCAAGTAATGAAGTCAGTCAAAGCAGCCAACAAGGGAAATAAGTTTAGAGCCGATTGTTAACCTTTAAAAGTTGTGGCTCATTTATTGTCATTTAAAACTCAGGGTTACACAATGAAATGCTGTCGTCCCTTTAAATCTTTAGAAACATATTTGTTTATGATAGAGTGGGTGATCCTTGTTGATTCATGCAGCACTGGGTTCTAAGCAGGTTCGTTGTTGTTGTTGTTGTTGTTGTTGTTTTGGGGCACTGACCTGGCTCTTTGAGGGCTGTGAGGACGGATCGCCCGCTGGCGTGCTCAGAATACGTGAACTTCATGACGCAATCGGTGTCCGTCTTGTAGAGACAGAGCACAGAGCCGGGGTCCTCCGTGTCTGGGAGGAGAGAAACACCATCAGCTTACAGGGGATTGTTTTATTCATTTATTTATATTATATTTTAGAGAGAGGAGAGAGAAGAGAGAGGAGAGAGAGGAGAGAGAGGAGAGAGAGGAGAGAGAGAGAAGAGCAACACACACACACACACACACCTTTTATTGTGTCCCAAGAAACACAAATGTATTTCCTTTCAATGTCATTATTTCTGTCATATTATTATTTTTGGTGTTACTATGTCTCGTGCTTTGGCAATATTGTTGTTGCAACATTCATGTCAATAAAGCCTATTGAATTGAATTGAAGAGAGGAGAAAGAGGGAGAGAGAGAGAGAGAGAGAGAGAGAGAGGGTGAGTTAACGCTGAAGAGGAGTCTGAAAGAGAGAGGGACAAAGGGAGGAGAGAGAGAGAGGGGGGGACAAAGGGAGGAGAGAGAGAGCAGACAGAGACAAAAGGAGGAGAGGGTGAGAGAGAGAGAGAGAGAGAGACAAAGGGAGGAGAGGGAGAGAGGGGGGGACAAAGGGAGGAGAGAGAGAGCAGACAGAGACAAAAGGAGGAGAGGGTGAGAGAGAGAGAGAGAGAGAGAGAGAGAGAGAGACAAAGGGAGGAGAGAGAGAGAGAGAGAGAGAGAGACAAAGCGAGGAGAGGATGAGGTAACGCTGAGGAATCTGACATCGAGGGAACTGAAATCTTCACAGACAGAATTTTTCTTCTATGAAATCACAAGCGAGACTCTGATATTCTGGTGCTCTTGTTTCCAATCTTCATCATCCGAAGAAACGCTCACACAGGAGAGTGAGGTCATCCTGCCCCCCCCCCCCCCCCCCCCCCCCACATACACACACACACACACACAGCAGAGTGAGGTCATCCCCCGCCCCCCCATCAGCCCCTCCTCCTCTATTCCAAGCACCAAGTATAGGAATGTACATGTGGAGCCCATTAAGGCCGTCAGATGGCTGAACATGTCGGATCTGGGTCAGGGCCCCCGCTGGGCCAACATGGACCGGTCTTCATGATAATAATAATAATAACAATAACAACCTCGTTCTCCTGCCAGAAGAAGGCCATAAATCCCGGTGCGCTTAAGTAATGCATTCCTGAACATCTCCCGGCTGTTTCCCCTCCGGGCAGCGAGGGGCGCGTAAAACAAACTGGGAACAGAGAGAAGCTGAAGCCCCGCCTTCCAGAGAAGAGGGCGGAGTCTGAGGACGGGCTTTGAACCAGGCGAGGGCGTTGAAAGGAGGCGGAGGCCTGATACCTGCACCCCATAACCACACACACACACACACACACACACACACACACACACACACACACACACACACACACACACACACACACACACACACACACACACACACACACACACACACACACACACACACACACACACACACACACACACACACACACACACACACACACACACACACACACACACACACACACACACACACACACACACACACACACACACACACACACACACACACACACACACACACACACACACACACACACACACACACACACACACACACACACACACACACACACACACACACACACACACACACACACACACACACACACACACACACACACACACACACACACACACAATCGGCCAACCACGGGAGGCGTGTGAGGTACGCAGGGAGCCGACGCCAGCGGCCATCTTACGTCATTGTTATGAGGACGGCGTTCTCTTCACATCGTGCTCGTGGAATTTGCTGCTTTGCACGATTCGGCCTTGTAGACATTGTGTGTGTGTGTGTGTGTGTGTACTCACCGAGGGCCTCCACTGTGATGATTTCGTCCTTGCACAGGCGCTGGCAGGTCTGGTTGTCTGCGAGCCGCCCCGAGTTGAAGAGCCGGCACTCGATGCACTCCCTAAGGCGGAGAGAGAGAGAGAAAGAGAGAGAGAGAGAGAGAGAGAGAGAGAGAGAGAGAGTTTAATGGAGTCCTTTCATCTTTATTCATGAGCGTGAAAAGCACTCAGAGAGCGCAAAAATCTACACGAGGCCTTTTTATTTATTTTCGTACTGCGGCTACGTCAGCTGTCAAAAGAAACCCCTCCGCGCGGCATCGACACACGGGAAGCGTCTCCGTGGAAAACTGTCCACAGCTGGCAAAGAACAACAAGTAACCTGCAGACAGGGAGCTTTGAGGCTCTACCACATTAAAAAAATAAATTATAATAAATCACTATTTGGTTTACGCTGGAGATAAAGAGCTTTATTCCTATACTTGTCCTGACTCAGCGGTTATTAAAACACATCACTGCTTCCAAATACAAAGAAAAAAACAGTATGAAAGAAGCACAGATGACCCTAACCGGTCGTAACAGACATGACATGATGCGCTGGTGAACCCGTGTCTAAAGAACCGAGTCTGCTCGAGGGTCAAAGGTCGCTGCATAAAGAGCCATGTGTCCTCACAGAGGACCCCTCTCTTTACTAGACGTCTGATGGCCGTTTGACCCTGGGGGGGGGGGGTCACCGATGGCACGAGAACTATCTGGACGACTCGCTTGTAACCGGCTCATCAAAGACCAGATAAGCCCCGAAGTGAGTGAGTTATGTGAGGGGGAGGGGCTTGACTCTGGTTCTGGTCTTGTCCCGTTTGACCTTTCTTCCTCTCATCGTAGATTCCCGAGGGCTCTGTTCCCTTCTTCTCCTCCCCCCCCCCCCCCCCCTCCACCCCTCTGAGCACGTTTTACCTTTTGGTGCCGCAGGCGTCGGGGCAGGTGGGGCATTTCTCGCAGGTGTCCCCGAAGGCCCCGGGCTCGGTGCACAGGCAGCGGCCGCACACGCAGCCGCCTCGGCCGCTGCACATCTGCCCGTCGTCCGCCACGCAGGCCGACGTCTCCGTGGAGCAGTTGCAGTTGTCGCCGACGTAGCCGGCGTGGCATTTGCACTCGCCGCAGTGGCATTCTCCGTGACCTGGGGGGGAGGAGGGAGGGAGGTCAGAGTAAATACTTGTTGCGGACTTCCCTTAAAGAAGAGTACAAACGCATCATCGTGCGATGGCAGCAGACTTTTCCTTTTTTTTTTTTTTGTGCTGGAGAAAAAAACTAAAATGTCAGACTTCAAAACTCTTGTTGTTACAAATGTTCTGGGAAAGGTTTCCCACCAGAGTCCTTCCATTAAACCAGTTCAACACATCACAGCTCTCTGCATTGGCTACCTGCTGGATTTTGAGATCCTTGTATTGGTTAATAAAGCTCCCAATTGTCTATTTATCAGATTGTTTTGTTTAACCTGTGAACTCTTTAAATTCACTAAAGTCAGAACAAAAACGTCCTTTTAATCTCTAAAAGCAAAGTCAAGACATAACTTTCTAGTCTGACTCTTAAATTAACTTTATTCATTATTCTGTCTAAATATTTATAGTTTCTCATCTGTTTAGTGTTCTCTATTGAACGCTTCTATTGTTTAACAATGTATTCGTTTCTAATTGTGTGTGTGTGGATGGTGTGTGTGTGGATTGTGTGTGTGTGGATTGTGTGTGTGGATGGTGTGTGCGTGTGGATGGTGTGTGTGTGGATGGTGTGTGTGGATGGTGTGTGTGTGGATTGTGTGTGTGTGAAAAGTGCAACACAAACGGTGTCTGATTGATGGCAGCCATACGACTCATTTTAACTGGAACTAAAAGGAACTCAACACACACGTGAATAAAAGAAGACCTCAAGTACACAAGGACGCCCAGATACACTTGGCCATATGTATGTATGCGCACACACACACACACACACACGCACACACACACACACACACACACACACACACTTTCCTCTGCCTGAGAAAACAATCTGACCTTCCTTCACAGCAGCTGGAGCTGAGCTCCTCCACCGCTCATTAACTCGTTATCGGCACCGGACCCGAGTCTTCTGGAGGCCGCGGTGCCCCACCGGGTCGGGTTTGAACTCCCGATGTCCCTTCCCCCCCCCCCCCCCCCTCCTGACGAAGGGAGGACGGTTCCAAGGCCCTCCACAAAGACCACGTTCATTAGGCCGCTATCTCGGGCGATGAGGGGGCGGACAGACGCGGGTCAAAGCCAAGAGGCCCCGGTTCTCTTCAGAGGAATTATGTGGAACAATAGCACGAATAAGCTAAAAAAAGAGAAGATATTTTCTGAAATTTATGAATAAATGATTTTATTTAATTTAATTTTCACAGGTCAGTCATGTGTTTCAGGGGGTTGGGAGTCACTAATAATCAGAGACAATAACGATGCTACTTATTATTGTTTTATACCGTTTATCTGCTTTGTTTTATTTAGTTATTGCTTATACGTTTTGGTTTTGTTTTTTTTACCGTGTAAAGTGCCGTTGAGTACCTGTTAAAAGCGCTACACAAATACAATATTATTATATTATTAATGTTTAAGAGGACTCTTACATTTTCTCCAAATTCTCCAGATGCATCAAAATCTGCTCCAAATCAGGTGTTCATGAATGAATCCCACTTATTCATGAATGGTGATCACTAACATGTGATTTTCCAGAGCGTCATTACTAACTCATTATTAAAAAATAAATAAATCAAAAGAGCAGAATGTGAACGCGGGGAATGCCATCCAAGGGTTTTAATAAGTCTTAATTGGACCAGTATTTCTTTATTAATCTATTCAGTATAAAACATATAATAATCTTGATTATATGATACATTTAATTTATTGCCGAAACTTAAAACGTGGGTTTCTTTGCATTTGACTGAAAGTTTCTCATCGGAGCAAAAATAAAGAAAAGACTTTGAAATCCCATGAAATTAATGTCTGCCAGCAAAACAACAACAACAACAACAACAACAACAACAAGACCACGTTGGTTCTTACATCACTTCCTGCGTGAGGTCCAGTGTTTGTTATGTCAAATGTTTTGGAGGAAAAACACCTTTAAAAACCCTTCTAAATGGAAACACACCGAGGAGCAGATGATGTAACGGAGGGTGAACTCACTCCTCGTCTGGGAGAGGCTCCTCCCCCTTTCTCAACAGTGCAGAATCGGCTGTCACTCAAAAGTCAAGAGGGAAGAGAAAGAAAAACAGCCGATTTAAAAAGGAAAACAGACGGGAAGCATCACCAGTCAGTCAGGGTTGTGCAACACACCGTCTGGAGTCAGACACATAACATTATGCAATATTGAAGTGCATTTAATTATTATTATTTTCTGTCCTTAAATGACACGATGACTCAGCAGCTCGAGCCTCCTCCTTTTTGTTTTGGGGAGGAGAAGAGACGTGAAAGGGGTTCAACAAGTCCTGACGAGCTGCTCCCAGGTCAGCTGTCTTCAAACCTTCTCTCTACTCTATTGTTGTTGTTGTTGTTGTTGTTTCACTGCCCTTTACAGTGATTTTGGTTCTACGGTCCAAGAATCTAATAGTTTTGGTTATTTCCAGTGTGGAGACGCACTGTTATCTTCTTCTTATCCCATGAGAAGAGCATACGGGATCATTTAATACGCCTTTTTCTGCTCATATGTTCCCCTTAAACAGCGTTAAAAGAAAGTTTATATTGGAATCGTGTCCATTTTATGCATCAGAAATCAGGGGCTTGAGTTTCAACTTCCAGTGACAGACGAGCCCGTCTCGCCCTTCCAGAATAATGTCCCGACTCATGTATACACCGTCTGAATGTGCTCCATCAAGTCGTTATGGTCAGGCGCCGCCAGCGCTTTCACGAGCCGGGCGTTCGATAGCAGCCAAACAGATGTTTGGCTCTTTTCTTTCCCCCATGTCAACTCCTTTTCCTTTTTTGTTGTTGTTACCGAGTCGCTCCACTTCTTTTGGCATTTAGAGTCGCTGCTCGACAGTGAGATTAAACACCGCTCACGGTAAACACAGCTGTGGAGGAGGAGGAGGAGGAAGATGCGTTCAGACCGGTGACCTTCCTCCTTTTACTTTTCCATGACGTCTCCCCAGACACTCAGTCGGGGTGAAGTGACACGTTTGAGACGCTTTCTCTTCCCCTGAATGTGTTTTTGAGAGTCACAGATAAACCTCCAGAGGAGGCGAAGGAGGCAGCGGATGAGCGACTCCAAGCAGGAAGCCGTCAGAGGACTCGGGGTCGGACTCACGCTGCTCGCTTGCCCCCCTCCCCCTCCCCATGGCCGAGCACGTCACAGACTCAGAGTTCAATCACATCGAGCTTTAAGACCGCTGAGCGGGATGAGAAGAAAGAAGAGGAAGAAAGAGGAATGAGGAAGAGAGAGAGAGAGAGAGAGAGAGAGAATGGTCTTTCCACTTCTCCACAATACACAGAAGAACTGTGAGAGCTCCACCTCCTCTCCACCCCCAGCTAGTGAGGCAGCAGTAATATCATGGAAGATTTTAAGAAAGGCACACTTATGGGTTTTCACTGAACCCAGACCAGCTCTAGTTTCAGTCCAGCGGCATCTCAACGCATTCCCACATATTCTGCCCGGAGACACGCTGGATTTCAAAGAAGAAAAAAAACACCAAAAAAAACAGGCTTATGTAAATATTTGGAGATTGTGTAAAAAGGAAATGAGCTGTTGGGTTATCTTAAGAAAGCGTATTGCCCCCGTCTGCAGTGACGGCGTGCACAAGGAAGCGTTGTAGTAATCCAAATGTCTGCAAACAGCCGCCGGGCGTCACGTCTCTCCTCGTGAGTTATTACACTCCAGTTCCACGATTGGGATATTTTTAGCCACATTGTTTTTGTTTTTTTGCTTGTTTTTTAAACGTGCGTCATCTTCCTCGGAGCTCCAGAGGCCGTCGCACTGAACGTCCCCGTCCCCCTCTCTGGGAATGTGGCGTCTTGATGCGATGGCGAGCGGAGGGCGTTGATGTCGACACACACACACACACACACACACACACACACACACACACACACACACACACACAGAGAAACGGCGACTTCCTGCTGCCTGTGGGCTCCTGGAGGCCGCGGCGTGTTTGTGTGCGCTTTTCTTTTTTTTGTGGAAAAGAAAACACGCTCACGTCTCCGGTTGCACTCTGAAAAAAAGCTTCGCCCTGTTTTCAGCCCGACGGAAAGCTGCACCGAATATATTAAATACTTGTGGATGAAGAAGGAGAAAAGGCTCCAAGTCCTGCAGCACATTGTAGGCCTGCCTGCATATGATCTTTAAAATAAAATGGTTTTACAGTGAATAAATACTAAGAAAATACAATTTTTTTTTTTTTACTGAAACTCGATGCAATTCCACGTCCTTTTTTTGGGGGGTCTGGCTCTCAAGAGCGCCGCGTGGGGAAGGAACGCTGTGCCACGTTAACCGGGACAGCGGAACAATATCACAGTGAGCCTAATTACACAGTGGGCCGTTTGGTCACAGGCTCAGACGGGCTCCAGAGTCTGTGCGTGTGTGTGTGCGTGTGCGTGTGCGTGTGCGTGTGTGTGTGTGAAAACAGAAGGAGAAAAATAAAACAGAAGGGTTGCATTTAAACTCAGTCCAAGGTCGCGTCGTAACTAAGGGTTGGTTTTCTTTGGACTTATTTTTTAATTATTAATGTATCAAAACACAATCACACCCTTTTGAAAAAAATAAATAAATAAAACTAAAAAAACAAACACAATCCTGCACATTTGCAGCCAACTATTAAAATTCAAACCTGTCAAACCTGCCAGACGAAGAGAAGGGAACAGACGTAATGAGACAGGAAGCAGAGCCACAGAAACGACCGTGCTTCCTGCGTATTATGAAGCTAGCGGCATAATGTGCTTAGCTTAGCATTAAGACTGGACGCGGGAGGAAAAAAGAGTGAAGCATGCAGACGAGCGCCTCCACAGCTTTGATGCTAAGCTAAGCTAATCCCCTCGTGGCTAAAGCTCTACACACACACACACACGTATGAAAGAAAGAAGAGTGTATTTGTCCACAAGGTCAAAAAGGCCTCAGTAAAACGTCAGAGGGACGATATTATTCTCAATTCCAACGCGCTACACTTCCACTTGGTTTCCTAGATGCAAACCCCAGTCTCTGCTGATGCGATTCCCTTTAACACGGCTGTTAAAACAATATCCCCCCCCCCCCTCGCCTTTGTGTCCGTCTGTCAAAGAGTAAAACGAGTGACACTGTGATTAATGTGACCTGAGCTCTACCGGCTGTCTGCTGTCTGCTGAGGAAGCGTTTCATTTGTTGTCACTGGGGAGGGGAAATGACTTATTTACGGCCCAGTCTGATTCAGTCATAATGTAAGCGAAGCCGGATCATTATTTTTATAACGTGTGCGGCGATTTAGAGATCATCACGTGTTGGATGGCAAAAGGAACAAAGCGAAGCCACAAGAAAACCAACCCTCCTCCCTCCGTTCATCTGGCCTCTTTAAACTTGACGATATTTAAGCTTTTCAATCTGGGATCATTTGAATGGAAACGTTGGTCTCCTCCAGAGTGTAAAGGAGTGTAAAGGAGTGTAAAAGGAGTGTGAATGTGACCCCCTTTACGTACACGAGAGCAGGCCGCTTCACATGCATCGACCATGAATGCATCCTGGTCCCCTCGATCATCGAGAGCTTCGGGACCGCCCCGTTAGCTCCTCATGCGGTCTACTTTATGCAAATGAGGGTTCGGTGTCCGGGCGTTTTGGTTTGAGAAGGTGTTTCTGGTCACGCTTTAAGGATCTAAATGCCGGGGGGGACCTGCGGAGGCCCTCGGTGCCGAGGAGCCACCCAAGAAGCTGAGCCGGCCCAAAAGACTTCGGAATAAGCCCCCCCCTTGAAAAACAGCCGTTAAGCCCACAAAAAGAAACCCAAGCACTTCCACCTCTTTCCACCCTGGAGTCAAACTGGGGGCAGCGGCGCCACGTCGACGGCAGGAGAATGTAAAGAAAACACCTGCGAGTTTCTAAAGGAAGCTCCATTAGTCCCAGACGCAGCGGCACAGGATGGGGGGGGGGGGGAGGAGGGGGCGTGGCCTGCCGTGTTTTCACCAGGGAACCGCCCCGAGGTCTTTGTGTTCAAGTTCAGTCAAGTCTGAGGAGAGGGAGGAGGCGGCTGAGTGGCAGCTGCAGCTCAGGTGGCTTTGTTCAGTCCGTCGAGGTGCGTTTCACATCAAATACACATTAAAAAAGGTCTGGAGAAGAACTGGGGGACAATATCAGTGATCAACAGTCTTTAGTTATTGATGACATGAGGCCCGACGCTACACTTCACTGCCCCAGCCATGTTTTATTCTTAGAATTAGGCAACAAATCCTCTGGGGAGGTCAAGTGAGCCACTCGTAGGTCCTGTTTGTTTAAGGCGCGTCGATTGATTCCCGTCAGCGTTGCGCAACACTCCACCCTAAAAGTGTGCGGTGAATGAAATCACTTTTCTTTATGAGTCGATAACCGGCTGCTTTGTTTGCTCAGCAGAGGTTCTGCTCTACCTTTTGGGGGGGGGGAACTCAACTTGTGTGGTTCACACGAGCCAAAGAGAGGTCGGTGACTCCACACCTCTAGACCTCCACACCTCTAGACCTCCACACCTCTAGACCTCTAGACCTCCACACCTCTAGACCTCTAGACCTCCACACCTCTAGACCTCCACACCTTTAGATGTGAGTGGAAGAGAAGGAACTAAAAAGAGGAGCGCGAGTAACCAGCAGCATGTCTTTGTGCATCGTGTCTGGTGTTGCTGGTGATCTTTGGCTGCCGGCTGAACGTTA
>NC_046986.1:4394177-4466677 GCF_009769545.1 Cyclopterus lumpus
CCAGTGATGACTGGGAAAGAGCAGCCCGGCTACCTGTGGCGCTGCAGATGCTGCTGTTGGTTTGCGCTTTCCGGCTGCAGCCGCAGTCACACCGGTAGTCCACCGTCACCTCCAGGCGGTCTTTGAAGCCCACCGGCTTGATGGTGAAGCTCCGGTCGGCGCCGCGGGGAGGGCAGCTCCTCGCCTCCACGCTCACGTTGAACGACACCTGCGGGAGAGATGGCGCAGTTAGAAAGGAAAGGAAGAAAAACACAACCGACGATGAGCGATTTCCTGTTTGTGGTGCAGTTGGCTTTTTATCCTTGGCAGCTGCCGGCTCGCCCCTGGACGTGAACTCCACGTGACCCCCCCCCCCCCCCCCCCCCCCCAAGGGCGTTGTCACGTTTACACCAGAGAGAGGAGGTCACGGTGTGCAGCTGATGGGCGGAGACACAAGGCCGACACCCACTTGATCGCTTCCGTTGCAGCGTGAGCAGGAACGCCGTCCGCTCGGCGCTTTGATGTCGACTTTAAACTGATCGGCTCCTGATTTTACATAATTAACTCAGAGATGAAACAACGAGGTTCGTGTGCCATAACAAAGAGAGCAGAAAGAACCAGGCTCATTTGTTTTGTTCCAGAGATCAAAACGGTTCCACGGGTGGGGTGGTGGGTGGGGTGGTGGTGGTGGTGGTGGTGTGGGGGGGGATGATCTCTGCTTTGAAGCTCCCACGAGAAGCTCTCGACCTTCAGGAGACAAAGTGAAGTCCACACCAAAAGCAAACACCCCACCTGGCGCTGGAGGTGATCTCCTGAACAGAACAGGTGCGTCACGACCCGTGGAAAGGCCTCCCCCGTCCCCGGTGTGCTGGATAAACGGCTTCATCGCATTAGTTTTCGGCCGTGACTCTTATTGGATTTTTTTTTAAACAACTTATTAACGCTGGACCACAAAAAGTGTCAATAATGGAAGCCAGAGATAATCTCCAGTCACAGGATGTTTAGAGAGACAATTTACACAGATTATCACAGAGAAGCAGATGTTTAAAATATTGGCAAACACACTCTGGTATGATGGATGATGAATCTTCAGTTTTAAGACTTAACACGTTAGTTTCAACAACAACAACATCTGCATTGAACCTCACCGCCCACTGTTCTCTTCCTAAAACGGCACATATATTTTCTAATTATTTGAACTGGACATTTTTAAAATCATGCATGAACGCTCACCAGTACTCATGAGCAGGAGGAGCCTGAGTCACATGTTCCCCTGGATTCCGCGCGGTGAAGCTTAACAAGTTAACAAAAGGACGCAATTAGATTTGCTGTAAATGGGAGTCGCGAGGAGCCCAGCTCACCCAATCATGTGGCTGGGAAGGACGAGTGGGAGGCTGTGGAGGAGCACGGGGGGGCGGGGGGCTAGAAACTGGGGAGGAAGAGTTGATACAATGAGCCTGAACTCATTGGGTGAGTAATGTAATTGTAAGATGTACAGTCAGCGAACCAGATCAGAGGCGGCACTCTGGTATCGTGCAAGAGGCAGATTCCTTACGGTGGCAAAATAAATGAGTTGCGGGATTTGTACGGGAAAAAAAACAAAGAAGATCAAAAAATATATAACCCCCCCCCCCCCCACACACACACACACACACGAAAAGAAACCTGTGGTACGTTAGCGCAGACTCGGTCTCATCTCATCCATATGCATGAGGTCAGACATTCCTGTAGAGGATGCCGGCTTAACTACGTAAACTCCAGCTCGCAGCTCGCAGCCCCCCCCCCCCACACACACACACACACACACACACTTTGTTTGCCTCGAGGCCATTGAGATGCAGCATCGGACACAGCGGCTGGCACCTGGGAAGTCTGGCAGCCGGGCGCACCGAGCCGCTACCCTCCACCTCGTTCCATTCACTGCTGGGGATAAAAGACATGAGCGAGGCCCATCGCCCCGTCCCTTTTCACTGCCTCCCATCACCCTCAGCTCCTCCGTTCCCATCCCCAAACAGTCCCAGGGAAATGAAAGCTTCCGGAGAGGAGGAGGGGGGGGCAGCATGTATGAAGCTGCCCCCCTAACCCCTCCCCCTCGCTCTCATTTTCAATAGATCCGGGACTTCTAATTGAGGCCCGTGTGGAATATAAAGCGACCGCCAGAGAGAGGCCTGTGCAGAATTCAAAGCAATTGAGATGTACCGTCGTCCGGCGTCACATGACCTCGGCCTTTTGTCCAGGGCGACAGCGTCCGGGCTCACGGCCGTCTTCAAACCATCCAACGTATATCATTTCCCAGTGCAGCTTCAACATTTACATTACATGCAACGGCCATCGTGCAGCATCTATGAGGTCAGAGGAAACGGTTGATAGGTGTGGTGTCACTTTGCTGTAGTGGAAGAAAAAAAACAGTTCCTGGGGGGGAAAAGAAAATCGTCTCCAGAAATTGTAATTCAAGACGCGGCTGGGGACGGCAGTGAGGCCGTTTACACGTTTTGAATCCTGAACCTTGGTTCAACGCGAGCTTCAGATTCTCTCTGGCGGTGACCTCGCTCGACTCCTTAGCCCGGGCAACGACCACAAGCCGAGCGGTCGTAAAAGAACAGAAACGTCGGTGCGCGTTGCTGCAGGTGATCAGCGAGCAGAACCCGGAAAAAGCCCGTGAGCATCGAAGGTCTTTCAGACGCCAGTCTGGCCAAAAAGGTCGTCCGGGGTCGTTCTGAACGCGGCCACGAGGGACGGCGAGAGCTGAAGCTTCTCTCGCAGCTGCTGCTGGTCGAGTCCGGCTCAGGAGGCGAGAGGAGAGAAAGTATTCCTCAGGAATGAGAAGCCTCTGCCAAAAAAAAAGGGCTGCGTGAGGAGAACCGGGCCTTTCCTTCGCTCGGATTTAGTAGACGAGCCTCATAAATTAAAAGTGGAGAGGAGCACCCACAGGAAGTCAATGTGACTTTCATTACCGCGTTCCATTTTCCTCACGGTGCCAGCGATGTCTATTTAGTTACATCTCATTGGGTCAGACGGGAACTCCCCTTGAAGAGGATCCAAAAGGTCACACGCCGTTGGCCTCAGACCGCCGAGTCACAACTGGCTTTCTTTAGTCATTGACTGCGATTATGAAAAGCACTTTGAGCGGCTGCGGGAAGTTAACATCTCCAATCTATTTTAGCATGAATCTGTTGCATTTAAATTGTTTATCGTGTGTCACATTTTAACATCGACATAAAAATGTTGCTCAAATGAAGAAAAAAAAAGACATTAATATGAATTCACACATCTGCTGCTGGAAACACGGGGAACAATGTTCAGGGGGAAAGCGTGCAATGAGAGCACCGACTGCAAATAATTAAATATTACGGTGAGCACAAAGATATGTCGTTACTTCTTGGAGTCTGTAACCTCTCAAATGCTTGTTTTAAAAAAAAAAAAGTCGGGGACTTTTTCCATCCCGCGTCGTCCCGTTCTTCGTTGGGAAAACGCCTTCATGGAAAAAGGCGTCTGTGCATTTGTACGTGTCGATAAACGCTAAATGCAGAGTTATGAACATACAACAGCATCATTCACATAAACAAAGTCTACGCTGCAGCCCGAACGGCCCAGAGGTCAAAGAATAAAAAGTGAACGCGTCCGACAGGCCACTGCTCTCAGAAGATCAACGACGTCATGGAAAATCTGGTTCATGCTGAAGATGACCGACACGGTTAACGGCCTCCTTTAAGGTTTTTAGTTCAGACGGGGTGTGGACGGGAAGAAAGAAAAGAAAGAAAAAGCACCTCATACAAATTCAAAAGCATCCCTTTTAATCCCTCATAAAGAAATAAAACGATACTTCTGGATGCATCAAACCTCGAGAAGGTCGATGTGTGACAGCCACTCACCGTGTCTCCGATCTTCAGGTCGGCGCACTTCCTGAGGCCCGGCAGCGGCTTCCCGTCCTGGCAGGTGGCCGTGAAGGACAGGCCGATGTCCTCCGGGTGATCCCACACCGACAGCTCCACTTTGGAGCGGATGTTCTGGAGGAGATTGTTGGTGCACGTGAGTTTGACACGAGCTTCTCTCTCTCTGCGACCGCAGAGGATCTCTAGCGGTTTGCACGAGGCCTCCCACGCAGACCTTCATAATAAAAACCCGCGCCCGTTCATCTTCTCCGGGCCTGTAACGGCGTGGAGCATGTTGCCGTGTTTCTGTAGTTAAATCGGACTATAACGGGGAGGTCGGAATGCGCCCCGATTGACCCCGAACACATCGTCAGGAGGGAAGCCGCGTTCGTCAGAGCGCCATCGAGCCCGGCAGCGGCGGACAGCAGTGTGGCAGCTGGAATGTTAATGAGGCCGGCAAGTCGAGCGCACCCCCCGCGCTCGACACGAGTTTCTGTCGCGGAGAATCTGCTGCAGACGGGACCGAACAGGCACTTTTCCTTCCGGCGGAGGGAAGAAATGTGTCCGCCCACACGGGGAAACATGGAGGGGAAAGGTTGAATGCATGCAGCTCCGTTCTTTGGCTTCAAAGGACATGCTAAACTAAATGTGTGAAATAGGGCTGCACCCTCAACGAGGATTAGAGGACTTGGTCGACTCAGATTTCGTAGGTCGTAAGATTTAAAAGTGGTGCTTTTTGTGTTGTTATTATTTTTTTTTGTGGACAAACTTAAATCAACTCGTAATACGAGACAATCGTATCGAGTGTTTGTCTGATGGACGTCAGGCTTCAGTGAAAAGGACCAGACAGAGAAGGAGAAGAGTGTGACTCATTTCTAAAAACGCTGCAGTAGATTTCTGAGACTTAACCCAGAGTCGTATCTTACAGACAATTTAAGCAGATCATCTCATTTTGCTACAAAGGCAACCCGTTAAAAAAGCACTTCGGCGCCGCATCCTCTCCCCCAAAAAAAAGACAAATCCAGCTTGTGTGCAGCCACCCATGTCAGCCGGGGGCTCATGAACAATGACACAGCAGTGGGAAGACTTTTAAGAATGTCCCTTCCTTTTCCTCCCCCTCCTCTTATCTTTCTCTCTCTCTCTCAACAGGAAACCCAGACACACTTCACAGTCTCAGCTTCTCTCGACTCACATTGTAAGCCGCGATGATGAGCTGAATTACATTCTTAGAGTCCTGGTCCAGGATCTCCACTGTAGTTCCAGGAATGAGTGCTGTGAAATTCTTTGTGAGGGCAGAATTTAAGAAAAAAAAGAGAGCATTAGTTACCAAAAAATATGAGCGATAGGAAACGTATGCCGGCAGGTTTGATAAAAAATAAAAAGGATTTGGTCACAGCAAACGTAACCAAATCTAATATATATATAAATAAATAAATTATATATAAATAAAAATAAATTATATATAAATAAAAATAAATTATATATATAAATAAATAAATAATATATATATATATATGAATAAATAAAAATAAATTATATATATTAATTAATTTATATATATATATATATTAATTAATTTATATATATATATATATATTAATTAATGTATATATATATTAATTAATTGATATAGTTATAATTGATATCATGATATAGGGAACTAAGTTCTCCATCTTTAGCCATAACAGTGCTCTTTTCATAGAGGTGTTAAATACTGCAGCAGTGAGTAAAATGCAAAAGCAGCAAAGAAAACAAACAAAGAAACAAACAAACAAAGTACCTTGTAAATAACGTAGAGCCGCTTCGTGACCGCGAAGATGAGGAAGATGTTATTTTCAGCCAGCTTCTCCCCCAGCAGAGCCAGAGAGGGGTAGTCCTGTGAACAGAGATGACCAGATACAGTTGAGCTGACGGATGTCGGTGCCCTTTGACCCCAGAGTTGTGTTTACGTTGCTTTGCCCCCAGAGGAGAGGGTTGAACAGGATATCATATTTCAGCATCAAAAAGGGAGTCTGGGAAATTAACGTGTTGTTTTCATTGGGGAGGACATTTTTAGTTTCAGACAGATGAAAAGAAGAAGAAGAAAAAAAACTCCCAGTGACTTTCCAATCCAACAATTGTACCCAAAAACAGCAAAGTGGAACAACGTGTGCCACAAACGGAAAAGAGAGAAGTCATTGCAACTTAATTTTAAAAAAAAGGCAAAAAAAAAAGGACAAATGACGGTAAATTCAGCTTTTAGTGGAAAATTAACCAGAAGCAGAAGTGTGCAGATCTCCGCAACCATCATTGTGTGACTGAAGGAGCACGCCCACAACGGGCCAACCCCCACGCCGCGGGTCCGTAGGGCATCGGCTCGGTGTGTGTGTGTGTGTGTGTGTGTCGGTAGTTATCTTAGACGTATAAAACAATAAGAACTGTTTTCCCTCACTGTGGCAACCGAAGAAATACGGAAACGTGGGCGGGTGACCTCTGTATCCTGGCAGAGATAATAATAATAATACAAATCGTAAAAATTCAAAATTGGAGCACCGTGCCATCCACATGATACGCATCCATTTTCATAGCATTAGTCCTCAACGACACGTGACAACTCATCATGTGAGTGAAAAAAACGTTGGAAGAGATTAGTTGAAAATGTCAAAGGCCAGAGATTTGAAAGAGAAATATAGTTTTAATGTCGTATTATAATTTTAGTGCGTGTTATAATAGCCGTTGCTATTAATGAGCATGTTGACGCCTAATCTTACTTCAGCCGAAAGTGTTTTAGAAATAAAGACGGACTTAGTGAACGTGTCATGGGCTTGGATGAGAGCCAGATATCCATAACACGCATCAGGCATATTTTAGTCATTTTTTTTGGGTAAACGCTGGAAATTCCGATGTCCATCCACAGCTGGATTTTGTACCGAAAAGTACCTGAAATTGATTAAAAAATGTGAATGTGTGTGACATGAGTCATCCGTATAAAACAACTCAAAACGTAACAATAGTAGCGAATTAAGAACACTGCTCTCCTCTAAAGTTGCATTCCCATAATAAGTCCGATACACTGCGCGCTACTCGACGACGGCTACACCCCCCCCTCTCACCATCTTCGTGGAGCCGCTGTACTCGTTCTGGTTGTCGAGGTGACAGCGTCCGTCGTGGGGCTGCACGAGGCCCCCCAGCCTGCCGTCCAGAGCGAGGTGCGGCACGTCGTCCGTGGCGAACACCAGCAGGTGGTAGGCCTCTTTCCTCCACCCGATCTCCTCCTGTGAACACAAGACGCGGGGGGGGGGGGGGGGGGGGGGGGGGGAATTCATTATCACTTCCCACAAAGTAGAGAACTGCTGACTCAAAACACACACACGCCCCGGCCGTCATCAAAAGGAAACAACAGGCGACGGGAGTGCTGACTAATGCGTGCCACAAAAGACACACAACATTGTTGTTCATTATGCGGCCTGTAGAGCACACAATGGAGCCCCCCGATCAAGAGGCCTCTTTCAAGAGAGAGTGTTTAGTTAAAAAAGAAAATACTGTGAGAATGTTGAGCTTTGCGCACACACACACACACACACACACACACACACACACACACACACACACACACACACACACACACACACACACACACACACACACACACACACACACACACACACACACACACACACACACACACACACACACACACACACACACACACACACACACACACACACACACACACACACACACACACACACACACACACACACACACACACACCATTTCCTGCTATTGAGCGAGGTAATTATGTTGCATTAAAACGAACCGCAATCAACTCATGGAGAGAGCGTGCGTGTCAAACAAGTGTTTCCCCAAACTTTTTCTCTTCTGGTCTATAAATTGTACATAAACGTTTCACTGTTTCATGTTAAGTGTTTTTTGTTGTTGTTTTTTTTTTTAAACGATGCCCAATAAAAACGCGTTGAGGCCGAGCTGACAAACAAACACACGCTGGTTTATACATTAGAGTCAACGTGAAAATGGACTACAACGATCAGAGGAATCCGAAACGCGGTTCGAAAGGCTTTAACCCGTTCCTCGCCTAAAACAATCACAACGTAATAAATGGAGCGTCGCGTTCCCCCCCCCCCCCCCCTCCTAGGAGCCACATGTGCATGACAGCTCATGGGCTTTTTCTCTCTTTTAGACACAATGCAACTCATTAAATCCCCATTCAGTCGCCGACCTGCCCCGCACCCTACTTAGAGACCACTGGGACAGACCCGGAGCCCGGCCTCGCCAACCACGGAGCGTTTTGAAATGGCGAGTAAATTACAAGGCAGGAGTTCCTTCTCTTCCTGTAGAAAACAATTACATCGGGAGGGGAAAGCAGGGACGAGACCGGACCGCGAGTGACTCGTCCTCATGTTTAACCAGCTGCACTTCCTGTCTATCCCCTCCGGAGCTTTTCATTAACAAGCAAATAGGCCAGACGCTTTGGGTTGGGGGCTCCTGAACCCAATATGAGCGCCGTCACTCAACGCAGCCTCGTCATGAGAACGACAATAACGGAGCCCGCTGGTCACCTTACAAACGGCGGCCTGCAGGATGGCGTCGAACCCGCCCTCGGGCGCGTCCCGGTTGCGAGACACCATCTGCTTCTGCACCTCCTCGTTGAAGCGGTCCACTTTGTCCGTCAGTGAGAGGATGTTGCGGAAGCCGAAGGTGGGGACGCAGTTGGGGAAGAGTTTGTATCTGTTGGTGGGGAGAAGAGAGACAGACATTTCCTCTGTTGTCAGGATGCGCAGTGGCAGAAGTAAGCTGGGCTGCTCAGAGGTCAACACACACACACACACACACACACACACACACACACACATAACCTAGATGGGAAGTGATGCGCGATGTTCGTGCAGTGTGGTCTCACCTCCGGGGCTTTTCAACCCTGATCTGATCTGCTCTCCTTCAGTTTGCCCTCATCAACAAAACATTCTGACTCATCCAACGTGGAGAAGAAGAAGAAAATCTGTCATCTTTGCAACTGGGCACTTGCGTTAGTAATACTTCTATTTTTTTTATCTTCTGTTGTTGGGATTTACTTTTTCTCTTTTAGTTGATTTGTATTGAATTATTATATTTTCCTTCCTCTTATTGCTATTCAATTTTGCACTGGTGTCAGTATTACTTCCTCTCATAATTATTACTCTATTGTTCAAAAATAAACCCCAGGACACCCGCTGACTGACACTTTCATCCCCAGGAAACTCGTGCACATCTTTTCTTCTATAAAAATACACTTTTTTCTCTTTTTAACATCTTTGTTTTTTCTTCTGCACCTTTCACCAAGTACAAATCCCTCGTATGTGTAACGCACTATTGTTTCCTTCCTATTCTTGTCCCGCAAACTTTGATCAATCATTTCCTTCTGGATTAATAATGTATAATATTAATATATCCACTACCCACCCGTTGCATGGATTCTCCTGATACTTGGGCGCCGTGTAGGAGAAGGGGGACATGTTCTTGTCCACAAAGGAGCCGAAGCCCAGCCTGAAGTTGCTGGTGAGCTTGCCCATCTCCAGCGCCAGCTTGGTGCCCAGGTTACGGATGGTGTCCAGGTCGTCTTTCATGGAGAGGGAGAGGTCCATCAGGTAGTACAGGTCCACCGGGTAGTCCTCCACCTGCCGCACCTGCAGCCCAAACCACGTCTGGTCTCCTGGATGGAAAGAGTCGCGGAAGGAAGATCTGTATTATCAAACTCTATCCTCTCTCATGCACGTGCATGGTTACCTCTATATATATATATATATATATATATATATTTACCTGGCCGCAGGCTGACGGAGATCTTCTGCGGCATGATCTGGACGACATCGTACTGGGTGGACCCGGACCCTTTGGAGCTCAGGGGCATGTTCTGCAGCACCGAGATGCTGCTGGTGGGGAACTCAATGAGCCGCGCGTCGCAGCCCCTCTTCTGCAGGTTTTGGCTGAAGTCGCACCGGGACGTCAGACTCCGCCCCCTCCCAAATTCCTGCAGGAGGGAAAAGCAACACACACACACACACACACACACACACACACAAACACACACACACAAACACACACACACACACACAGGGCGTTATGGAAATATTTGAGGTGTCAACAATTAATTGTCAACTATTTTGAGAATCGGTTAGAGTCTCATTCAAGCTTCTTAACTATGAATATTTGCTTTCTTTTCCTCTGAGAAAGTAAACTGAACATCTTTGAGTTGTGGACAAGACATTTGAGGACGTCTTTTTGGGCTTTCATATTTTTTTCACCACTTTTCTAACACGCAAGAGACCAAAACGACTTATTGATTAATAGGGGAAAATAAGCAGGTGAGTCGTACCTCTTGTGCGCACCAGGCGCAACTGGGGTGAATCAGGAGGCATTCTTCACAGGACGTCGCGCTGCCACTCATGCACATGTTGAGACCTGAGGGGGGACGAGAGAAGATCACAGACCGGGTGGTGAGACAGGGTCACAGACCGGGTGGTGAGACAGGGTCACAGACCAGGTGGTGAGACAGGGTCACAGACCGGGTGGTGAGACAGGGTCACAGACCGGGTGGTGAGACAGGGTCACAGTAACCCCATCTATTCCTCACTTTGAGGAAGTTATTGATGTGCTTTCTGTGGGCAGTGTGACTCGTTAATGGTGGTAATATAGTGGTAATGCCAGCTGTAGGCGGTGTTGCGTTCGAGTGCACTACATTATAGGATGTTTCGAGTATTTCTATTGAGCTGTAAATGAGCGGACACGCTGTCGTGACAGCTCGCAACACACACACACACACACACACACACACACGCGGATCAATAAGCATAAACACAGCCAGAAAGAGCTCTGACAAGAGTGCAAGAAAGAAAATATGATATTCAGAGTAAGTCTGCGTTATATTCACAGGGGTGGTTACACAATGCTGAGTAAGTGTTTTACACTTGTTGTTTTGACCTGTACGCCTGTGTCTGTGGTATATTTAAGTATAAGTATGTCTTACATCATACAGCTTATTTATTTTGAAAAGTGAGCGTGTTATGATATATACACACACACACACACACACACACACACACGTTGATTCTCTCACCTCCATGTGGCTCCAGTTTACTGAAGCTCTACACTCCTCGTGTGTGTGTACCAAACACT
This sequence comes from Cyclopterus lumpus, assembly GCF_009769545.1. Lineage (NCBI taxonomy): Eukaryota > Metazoa > Chordata > Actinopteri > Perciformes > Cyclopteridae > Cyclopterus > Cyclopterus lumpus. The sequence goes on from NC_046986.1 coordinate 4,405,181, forward strand.
TGTGCAAACAACAACAACAACAACCACCACCACCACCACCACCACCACCACCGGCGGCGGCGCGATACCAGACGCCAGAGAGCCCTACCTCTCGCGGGGAGCAGCACGGTCTCCAGGAGCACGCAGCACAGAGCGGCTCGCCACGCCAGCGTCCCGGGGCTCCGCATGCCGTCCCCTCGGCGTGTTCCTGCCGGCGCGCCGTCAAACCCCCAGCCCCGTGTCTTCTCTTCCGCCGCCGGTTTACTGCTCCGCCGACCAGACCCGCTCATCGGCTTTAGTCCCGCCGATGTGCGCAGACCCCGGCGGTGCGCCGCATCGTGCTGCTGGTTGTCTTTAGTGGTGTTAAGTGAGTGTGCGGACGGGTCGACCCGCTCCTCGAGTTCCTCTGTCCCGACGTCCCGACTACTTCACCCATGGAGCCGGCACGCACTCCACGACTTCTCCATCGACTTATCGGCTCCCCGACGCGCATACACAAGAAGAAAGAAACGAAGACAAGAAATCTCTGCACCAACAAACTAATATGTGGAGTTATAGATCAATAAGTGACTCCGGCTGAGATTTTCCTCCTTCCACATTTGAGCGCTGCCTGTCTGGGTTCGCGTCCCCAGCTGGATTCTCCGCCCATTCCCCCCCCCCCCCCCCCCTCCCGAAACTGGGGATTACGTTAACCCCTTCGCTGCTCTGGTGGAGCCGTTGACGCACGCGCAGACACCGCGTGGCCCGCCCGGACACCTAGCGGTGGCTCCCGGGGACTGGGGTCCAGGATCTTGGCAGCGGGGCAGTCCGACTCCCTGTGTGGTAGTTAAGCTGGCTGCAGAGAGGAGGAGAGAGTGAGTCCACAAAGGCAGAGCATTGAATGGGGCGATGGGGCCCCAGGCACAAGATGTATTGAGCCCCCTTTCTTTGTCTCCGTGAACACTTTTAACGCATCTCTCTGTGGTGTTGTGTGTCTTTGTGGGTTACACTGTGATGTCAGTCATCACCCCCCCCCCCCTCCTGAAGGAGGGAAAGAAGTTACGATTAATCAATTAGTTGTCAACTATTTTGATAACCGATTAATCGGTTTGCATCAAACCTCCGATTCAAGCTTCTTAACTATGAATATTTGCTTTCTTTCCTACTCTAAAAGTGAGTTGTGGACATTTGAGGACGTCTTCTTGGGCTTTGAGACACTTGTTGACATTTCTTTCACGCAATAGACCAAATTAAATAATCAACAGATTGATCAACATTAAAAATAATCTTTAGCTGCAGCCCTGCGTGAGCCACACACCCTGACACCCATGCAGCAGGGGAGTTGTACCTCGTGTGGAAGATGTTGTACTTTTTTAGTTTGCAGTGACTGAGGAGTTTGTTCAGCTGTAGTTCGTGTTGCATTTGAGTGCACGACTACATTATGGGATTATAGGATGTTCTAAATATTTTTGCAGGCCACTCATTCGTTTTATCCGTGGCAGTTCTTTGTATTTCTTTAGCGTCTCTCTCTGGTTACACACACACACACACACACACACACACACACGTCTTTTCATGCAATTGTTTTAAAAAAGGCAGTTTGCATCCAAAAAGTTGCATTACTGCCTTCTAAAATCAATAATTATAAAAATAATGTAAGTCATAATAAAAAAAGTTCTCCTCTCCATTAAGATATCCAAAAATGTTCTCGCAGCATCAGCAGCCGTGTCTTTAGCAACATTAACACCAACTCGTGTCAAAGAAAGCCATCGAGTCACGTTGAGGGGCTCAAGGGAGGAACATATTTTAATAAGTGTCCTTTTTATTGACATAGGACATAAAAAAAAACAAGCTGCTGCAAATACAACTGTAGGCAACCATTTAGAACTCTTAAACAATAATTTATTTTACTGCCAAATAACTTACAAAGGAGGCCCCTTAACAATAACAATGTGATGCTACGAGAACAAACACCAGGGTATGTAAACAAAAGGTTTGGAACAATTTAAGCCAATCTTACTCCTAATGGATTCATTTGTTCCCCCCCGTCTTCGGAACATCAGAGTTGTGACGCGATGCTAACGAACAACGCAGCGAAGCTCCCTCATAACTTCGTGGCGGTCGCTGGCCTGGTCAGAAGCTCGGAGGTCATCTCCCTGATGGTTCTGAGAGGCAGCCCGCTGAGGACGCCCCCGTGCTCGGCCCTCAGCGCCATCAGGGCGTCCACCATCCTCTGCCGGCCGACGGCGGGGTGGCGCTGCGTCAGCTCGGCCATCAGGGTGTCGAAGCTGCCCATGGTGCCGTAGTGCTGCGGCACGCAGGTTCCCTTTGCCGTGGGGGAGATGCTGACCACCATCCTGTTCTTGACGCTGGAGCCAAGCAGTGGTTGAGTCACCGGCTGGACAAGAGGAAAGAGGAAAGAGGAAAGCGTCAATACAAACAACCATCTAGTGGAGCAATGGCAACAGTCCAGAAACATCCTCACACCAGAGAGGCTGGCATTAGTTAACAATGGGCATTTCGCTGATTTATTTTCTATGGATCGACTATGATCAATTCTATTTATCAATCATCACATAGCAAGAATTGTCAGGGGACCAGATACACATGGCGAGTAACGTTTAACCGGCCTGCTATTTGGGACCGATGAAAAATGTAGTAATCAGATGCCAGGATTTGTACTTCTTCCAACGCTTTCTCTGCTTGAGAGTATAAAGAGGAAAAGGTAGAAGGACAGTTTTCACCTTTCCGTCAGTCATGGAAGGTGGTTGGGTGGGGTCCTTCGAGGCCCGTCTCTGGCTCCCTCTGTTGATGTGCGCCACCTGTAAAGTACGGCCCTGCATGCAGCGGCCGTGCAGCTCCCTCACTGCAGCCTCGGCACATTCGGGTCCGCTTACCGTCACCATGGCGACTCTGGAGAACGCGGTCAGCGAGACAGACATTTGTTTCACTGACGACGTGCCGGTGTGGGAAGCAGACTGCCAGTCCTATCCAGTCCGGCTGACGCCGGTTTCTTTTTATGCAAACCGGCTGAATCTGAATCCGTCATTACGAAACATTCTGGCTAATCAAAAAGCAAACCTGTGCCGATCGTGTCACGGGACTAAAGGCAACTGCCTAGCATTAGTCATAACAATGTGATCAATATATATATTATGTTTATAAACAAAACTAACCGAGTCTGACAGGCTGTGTGCAACTTCCTGCAGAGCCCGGCAATATATCTGATTTAGGAGGAGGTGGGCGGGGGGAGATTATGTGCATGGCACACTTTGTGTACTAGAATGTATTTTTGGGGGTGACAAGATGGGATGTGCCAAAAATAGTCAACTAAAACAGTGCCAGAGATGAGCTGAATAACAAAGAGATAACGTGTAAAACTCTGCTGCTGCTGCTTCAGTGTTTATTGGCAGCTGGCGAACGAGCCCAGAGGTGAATTACCACATTACCATCGACAAGTGGACTGGAATCACTAAGCTCCAATTCTAATTCACGGGCAGTTGCCCTCCCAGTCTCATCGTGTTCCAATCAGCTGGGCAGTGAAGTGAGACACCTAGTGGTGGAATGCGGTATACTGGTCCGACCCGGTTTCTGTATTAATATCATACCAGTTGGAGGTTCACAGGCCCAGCCCTACCTTGAATGAACCTTTGTGACTGACACGTGGACAAAGAGCTCACCTCAAACCGTTCTTTAAAGCAGAGATGCTGACTTCAGAGGAACGGTGTTTCTCAAACCACAGCGTCACGTCACTCTGGGAAAGACAAATAGATGTAAAGTCTGCACTGCCCTCTGCTGGCTAGAATGGCATCATACAATGCATTCACATGACAACATGTCCAACATATGAATATTACTGTAACAGCCGTCACTCTCATGAGCGCGACATTGAGGTGGAAATGTACAACCTCACCTCCGTGACGCCGCTGGGCAGACTGGACACGCACAGCACTGAGCTCTGGACCTCCTCGCTGGTCGATTCTGTGACGAAAACAAAGTTGCCACTCAGGATTTGATCCCCAAATCCTTCATTTCACTGACAATTCAGTTCACTTACCACCCGTCTCATCTTTGACGGCCCCTGTGGGTCCCCGTCCCGCACGGTGCAGGTCTTCTTCAGCGTCGTACCACGCCTCACACGCGCTGAGCTCCGGTGAGGCCGCTGCGGTCAACACAAAGAATGGCTTTGCTGCAATCGACTACACTCCCTTCCGTAACCATTTAAAAATGTGGGGGTGATGCTTTTTTTTAGCTTACTTGTCCGCTTTTCTCCTGGCTTGTGTGCATCATGGGGAGCATCTCCGTCCTGGGGGACAAGAGGGACAGCTCTTCCTGCTCGGCCGTTCTCCATCTTTATCCGTTTTTCATTTTCCTTATTAAAGAAGTGAGCTTAAGACCAAAGCTGTTCAAACTTATGGAGGAACAAATGCCACATTGGGTTCGATTAGCAGCAATAAAAAGGAGACACTGAGCTGCTCAAAGGTTGTTGTTCGTTTACTGTTCTTTGACGTTTCAGTGTGTAAAGCATACCTGGGAGCCATTTGAGCTTTGATCATTGGGACAGTCATTTTCTTCTCCGGATGTTTTATGCTTCGGTGGCTCCTGGGAGCTCCTTGGAATCAGAAATAAAAAACAACGTTACGGCATCTGGAGTCCAAGCTGCTGCTAAACCGTTGAAATTGAATTACTTCAGACACCTTCTGACGTACCGAGACGGAACGTTTCCCAGCACATCACTTATGATCTGAACAGGGACAAGGAAAGATTAGAGCGTTGCCATTATACAAGATGACCATTATTGGATTAGAAAGCAGAGTCTCACTTTTGCAGGGCTGTAACTTGGACGCGTGGTTATCTTCTCAGGTTCAACCGACAGAGGCTCGAGTTGCTCCAGAGGAACCCCTGCTCGGATCTCATCGCTCATCAGATTATAGTCAGATTCCAGTTTTTGCAGAACACTTTCAATGTTTGAAAACGGGTTCTCTGGCCTACAGAGGGGGGTAAATACTAGAGTTTGACACCTATTACCAGTCTCAGTGGAACTGCCAAGGGAAACAAGTCTCCTTACGTCGAGGTGAGCCGGCCTCCCTCAGACGAGGTGCAGTGGAGCTTCCAGCAGTACTGTCTGCACATGCTGTACTGCAGCACCAGGAGGCTCAGCTCCGCTCGCTGAGCACGCTGGAGACAGTCACATTCCTTTCTCAATTTAGAAGTGGAACTGGGGAAAAATGTATATATGTACATATTAAATATATTAGTCCTACTGTAAAATAAACTCCTTGGAGCCAAGTTTAATTTCAGAGCATGATTTTCCAGTGGGGGATTCCCCCCCTCCAGTTTATTATGTTTAATTATATATATGCTGCTAAATCTAAAGAAATTCATTTAAAATTCTGCAACTGTTAGTAAATTGTTAGTTCAATTATTTGATAAATGGTACTTTGATAACTGCAAAAAAAAATAGCCTTCCCAGTCTATAAATAAATACATTTTCATGAATAAAAGTTTCAAAAACATCCCAGCTTTTATATTACCTTTTAATTTCCTCTTTCTGCCCTCGTAGTTTCTCTTGAACCATGCTGAGTTTGGTAAATTCCTAAAATATATTTTAGAAAAAGAGGCAGCGTTATGGTTTTGCGGCAGCCATTATAAACGATTGCTCTTTGGAGCCAGCCTCACCTTAGCGAGATAGTCTAGATCGGACATGTGGACTTCAGTGATGACGTTCTTGTCGGCCGTTTGTGGACCCTCAGTTTGGGTGACGGCTGACGTGCACAGAGCCGCGTCGCTGCCAACCATAACGTCGCAGGTAGCCAGGCGGGGCAATGGGGCGGTGCCCTTCTCTGCAGACTTAGTGGAGCACTGGCCGCCCACAGTGAGACCTCCATCAGTGCAGACTGCACCCGAGTGGACGTCTTTGTTGGTCAGGCAGAACAAGACGCCCTTATCGCGCTGTGTGTTGCTAGGGGAGACGTCACTCTGACCTCCAAAGCTCAAGCCGGCTTCATCCTCCCCTTCAGGTTGCTCGTGACCAGAGACCAGGTGGTCCCGGAGCCCTTCCTCTGTTCGGTTCTCCTCCACTGGTTCAAGAACTGAGCTGTATTCTGTACCATCCATTTTGATACTGTCAAAGCTGTAGTACTCAGGAGACGAGTCCCTCTCACCTGTTGGGCAGTCCGACCTGTAACATGAAACAACGTGGCTCTCGGCAATAAGAAGTCATATTAGGTACGCGATACGCTGCCTGATCGAAATATGATCCTTCTACCCGGTGTTAAAAAACATTGAGGTAAACGGTACCACATTTCTGGTTCTTTATGGTAATTGCGTTAATACGCAGTCCACACAACATGAAATCCAAAATATGGCCATTGTTTAAATGTTAGGTTTTTCCCTTTAGGCTAGTATGTAAATTATAGAAGAACATAGAAATGAACCAACTTCATAGTGTGTTGGCCATAAAACGCAATACTCACTGTAACAGACTGACGTCAGCGTACGTGCAGTCGGCACTCGGCCATTGCGTCATTGCCGTCTGGCTCCTGAACTCGGGCTGCCCCCCCAGTCGGTGTCGTTCCAGGTCCACGTCCAGAGAGAAGCTCGTCAGCGCTGACGAATCCTTCCACACGGCGTCGCCGCCGCCGCTACTGGACGCCGGCCACGGTGGCCTTTGTTCATTCAGATGGGATGAAGCCTTCAAAAAAGAAAATACTTTCATTAATTGGCAAGAATTATAACTTCACTTGGAAACAGTTACAGACCACACCAGTGTTCTAACTTTAGCTACAAACAGAAAACACTTTAAACCCTCATTTTGTGGACCTTCAGCTGGTTCGGAGCCGGCGTGATGGAGCTGCTGAAGGCGGTCGGATGTTGTCGTGGTTCATCCCAGATGTTGCTACAGCCGAGCGGGTTTAAAGTCTCCCTCACGTTACTGAGACGTCTCTCCGAGTCCAGATGAGCGTTGGCCATGTCTAACAAGAGGAGCAGACACACAGATGTGCAAGTTAAAGCTTTTCCGGTACGAGGGTTGCATTTTATTGTTTCACGTAATCCTACGAAGTCTCGTTAGCATTCAGGAGGACAGTTCCCCAGACAAGGATAAAGCCTGGTCCGAGACTAAAAGGTGTTTTTTGTTGTTGTTTTTTTAGGATTTCTACATGTTATTCATCCATGTAGAAATAAAATGTCAAGACTCCATGATTAATCCGCTGGAATACATTAGTTGACCGGTCCATTACCAGGCTCCATTCACCGCTATTATTCTAATTTGTTTAATACGTTTCTGGTAATAATGTGCCCTGCACCTGATCGGCTCAAGCTCCATATTAAGTGCTTTAAAAAAAAAAAAAAGAAGTTAAATCACCGGCCGTGTATGAGATTGGCGAAATCACAGATCTGCACTTCACTGCTCTCGACCTTGTAGATCTGGGAATAAAAACGGTTTAACAATAAAAAAATGTTTAAAAAAAAATAATTTAAAAACATCGCCGTAAAATGATAAAACCTTGAATCATTTCACTGCATTTACTGTGAGACACATCGGCTGTTGAACGTCACGGTTGGCGGAGCGGGTACGACGCTTGAAATGTAACCTGCGTTGTGAACGAGAAGGTTAGAACGTGACCTGGTGAAGCCACAACAAGATAATGTCGTCATCCCAACGGACTCACGCTTCACATAGACATGATGCGGGGACAGCGCTAGGGAGGGATGTCTCAGCAGGAACTGTTGAAACCCGCCATCATCTAGGAGAAGAGAAAACATCCTGACTGATATTAATACTCTCAATTTTAAAAGATCTAATTTAGTCCAGATGATAGATCATAACAAAACACACCTAGTATGATCTTTCTGTCCTCTGGAGACAAACTGAGAAACCAACCCAGCAGCTTCGGGTCAGTTAAGGAAAGGAACTCGTGATCATCCACCAAATCAAATACAGACCTGGGACAAGAAAGAACACCACACACATTTAATAAGAGTCATTAATAGATAGATAAGGGGGGGTATAGATAGAGAGAGATATAGATAAAGAGATAGGTAGATGGATATGGGGGAGAGAGGGAGAGAGAGAACACACACATACGTACATATATATATATATATATATATATATATATATATATATATATATATATATATATATATATATATATATATATATATATAGATATATATATATACACACACGAGGATAAGTTAAGTTACTGCTCACCTGTCCAGCAAGAACTTCCGGCCCTCTTCTGTTGAAGAAACCTCAGTTAGATTAATCAGAAAGCGTCCCGTGGTCATGAGAACTCATTTATTAAAGATTGTTACTTAACGTTAACCAAATTAAAATAAATAAAAACAGCCCGCACACAAAACAGTGCTTTACATTTAAAGTATCTTTGACCTGAATATACACGTAGCGTTGCGTTGCCACCGGTAACTTACTTGGACTTGGCTTTTGAACCACCGGGCTGTAAAAGCAGGGCATCAAGTGATGCGACCGCAGCGCCACACCCGCATACTCACCGGCCCGGTAACCGTACGGTGACCAGACGGGCCAGCCGGTCTCATAACGGACATCTATGGGTCGGGAGTGACCGAAACCACGTGCCAACGAAATAAGAGTCGAAAGAGAAGGTCGACAACGGGTCGTTAGCAACAAACAGTTAATGTGACGACGTCACGACTGGAAACTACACGAAGGGCTGCTAGCATACAAACGTCAAGGCCCGAAGTAAAGCGCCAACTGAAAATAATTATTTCACCTAAACATTAAAACGCTTCTTTTTTTTTTAAACCTACTGTCTAAAAAAAACGGTCTACTATTATTCGCTGGCTTTACGAAAAATAATAATAATAATAATAGCAATTAACACAGTTACGATGGTGTGGCCCGTCTCAAAATGGTGGCAACCGTTTCTAGTGTTCGCCAATTAAGCTAAGCTAAGCTAATTGGTAACGGCGGTGTGGTGCGGCGTTTAAAAGGATCCGTCCACCCAAAATCACGACCCCCCCCCCAACAATAAAACGTTTTTCCTCTCTTCTATCAAACGGTTTTTTCCTACCGTGAAGTCCAAAGTTTGATCCAAGTATCATATGTGGGATTAACTCACACAAATATATAACATGTCATTTTAAGAAACAGTGTACCTGCTTGATCGGGTTTATCAACGGATCGTGTTTTTTCCTAGGGACTATTTCTTCAGTGAAAAGTAGTTCCAACATTATTCCGTATTGTATGTTTTTCACTTCAAGAAGAGAGATTTCTCAAAAACCTCTGAAATCAAAACGTATAACTACCTCCACGATACGCTGTTAAATACACAATAACACCTTTTTATTAGTAACCCACCTCGCGTGTCCTGCAGGTGGCGCTACAACAAGCAGTCAGCTTAGAAGTTGGGCTGTTGTCCTTCTGCTTTTCAATGGTTGCTCCCTCCGCTCGGTTTCATTTACATGTGATCGCATATGTATCAGCAACATTTAAATAAATATGTAAAATATATATTTAATGTTTTATTATATATAGCTTACCGGCTAAATAGTATACTATGTGATTCAGGCAGATTTCTCTCTATTTGTATTTTTTTTTACAACATTTAACATTGATAAATTTGCCCTATTTTCTGTATTTTGTGAAAAACATGTTCATATTTACATATTTATTTTTGTAAATCTACTAAAAGTATAGTTTTATGTATCATACTGAAACTCGGGTATTGCCTTGAATCAATAAACCATGCAACCATAACTAAACACGACTCTTATATTATCATAGTAAGGCTACAATAACACTGTTTTATATAATAAGCATTTTAACGTAATGCTTATAAGTGAGTTATATTCTGGGGCTGCATGTGTTTTTATTTGCTGCACGCCATTTTGTGGTGAAGTAAAGCCGTTGACTCTTTGAATTAAGATTTCATCAAAAGCCAAACGGCAAATGATATTCCCTGCTGATCATAACCTTCAAACACACCTGTTGCTATTGAGTGGAGGATGCACACAACATGTCAAAAGCAGAATAACTAGGTTGACCTAAACTCCTCCTCCTGCACATTGTCATCTCTTCTGTGGTTCACAGAGAAGAATCACGTAAGAGAAAGTTCACCAAATATAGCAATATTCAATATTTTAAGCTCTCTCTCTCTTTATACTGTTTTTGTATATTCTTGTGTTGCATAAAGGGGCATGCAATGGCAATTAAACCGTGAGCATTAAAGTGAAGAAAGTTGTATTTGAACGTATACAGCTTGAGTCTGCGTTCACGGATTGTTCGGGGGGGTCAAGGGTCGCAGGTTCTCTCCAAACAGCCGCGAGGAAGACGATGACATCAATTTGACGCCAGCGTGTTTAAAATTTACGGAGGGGAAAAACAAAAAGAAAAAGAAAAGGCAGAAAGCTGCAGCCTGTGAAGAGTTATTCTGCAGTACGGAACCGTTGGTCCATCTATTGCAATGTGAACGTGTAACAGGGCAGATCTTATCTACAGTGGCGTTGATATAGTCTGCATAATCAACAACACATCATGTCACATCAAGTCCAAAACATGCTCCTCAAATGTTGGGGCTGGATTGTGCGTCATAATACGTATACGCTGGTCGCCTATTAAATATATAGCTTGCAGCATATAGACTCATATAAAAGTAATTCCTCGTAATCGTGACATATTACTTTTTGTGGGCGGAGCCTTAGTGGAAACATGAGAGGGAACCAACGATGCCAACAGGTGCCTTTTATAGGCCAGCACGGATTCTGCCTTTAACTGTGCTGAAGCTCTTACAGTGTGTCCGCTATTTAATCACCTCGCACACGATGTCCAACGATGTTCAGAAGAGGAAAAGAGAAGACAACGTGTGATTAGGGGGTCCTTTTAAGCGCTTGCATGGATTAAAAGTCCTTTATGTGCTCAGAAGGAAACAAATCAAAAACCAAGATTTTGGGATTGTGGCCAATCGAAAGCTCCAAAAACTTCTACCAAATGGACTTTGTGGTGAGATAGTTCAGTCAACTTTAGGGCTCAGCATTACGTCCCTATTGCGATGCCCCCTTTCCCCCTGTCTCCGCCTTTTACAAGCTGTTGTTGCTTCACCTGATTAATGGCGTGTATCCTGACGGGGAGGCCATGTTGTGTCTCTTTGTGGTTGTTTTGTGTCTCTTTGAGTCCTTTTGCAGCTGTTTTACATTTGTTTGTTGTTGTTGTGGCCTTGTTGTAGCCTTGTTGTGTCTCTTTGTAGCCTTTGTGGTTATTTTGAGTCTCTTTGAAGTTGTTTTGTGTCTCTTTGTGGAGCTGTTTTACATGTGTTTGTTGTTGTTTTGGCCTTGTTGTAGCCTTGTTGTGTCTCTTTGTAGCCTTTGTGTTTATTTCGAGTCTCTTTGAAGTTGTTTTGTGTCTCTTTGTAGTTTTTTTATGTTGCTTTGTGGACATTTTGTGTCTATTTATAGTTGCTTTGTGTCTCCTTATAGTCTTTTTGTATCCCTTTGTTGTTGTTTTGGCCTCTTTGTGTTTTTTTTTTACCTTGTCATAGTCCTTGTGAGTCTCTTTGTGTCTCTTTGTAGTTGTTTTGCATCTCTTTGTAGTAGATGTGCCTCTTTGTAGTCGTTTTATGTTTCTTTGTGGTCATTTTGAGTCTCCTTCTGACTGATATGTGTCTCTTTGTGTGACATTAGGTAAGTAGGTAAGGCACTTTGGGCCTCTGGGCCTGTTCAGTAACCCATCCAGGACTCAAGTCCTCATGTTCCAACAGGACAGGTACCCATCCACCAGAGGGCAGCCATGGCCAAAGAAAAAAATTAAAACGAGCTCTCGTGAAAATCTGGAATAAATACTGACTTGTGGGTGGTGTGCGCTTGTGCTCGTGATAAATCAGTTATGTAACAGAGTTTTAGGAGAAGGGTCTCAGCATGATAATTAGTATTGTGCGAACACAGCGTGTCGGCCAAATAATGTGAAAGATTTGTGCTGTTCCCTTCCCGGCAGCATGACCCATATTTCTCAGTATTCGTAGCCAGAACAGAGTGGTTCGCTTTCTCAAACTGCAGTAGGTGTGTGTGTGTGTGTGTGTGTGTGTATTGACACACTGAGTGCCTGCATCGGTCTGAAGACTCAAAGCTGAAACCACATTATGCTTGAGCTGCCTTGTCTTGTGTCAGGATCAATAATTTACTTGGAAGCAGCTAGTGGTCATAATGTATGTTGAAGGACTTCCCATTTGATACGTCCACTTTTCTCTCCCAGCTCAAGCGCAGGGCCACATATCAAGCACTCTGTAATGGTGTATGCATTGATTCAGTATGTTTATGATGCAGCCTCGTGGCATGCGTGGAGCCTTCGGTCACCCCTCCAACATGCATGTGCTGTCCGTGCCTTACTGCCGGCCTCTGGCAGGTGGATAATTGGCTCCCAGGAGGCATTCTGCATTGGTGATGGAGCGTCTCCAAGGTGATGGGACCTTTCCAAAGCGTCACCGGCTCCTCATTAAATGGATCAGGATCATTATGTTCGGCTCATGGCTTAATCTCCACTGTGGATAAAAAGAACGAGGGCCAGGACGGTCAGCCAGAATTAATAATCCAGCGCCTCTTAAAGGGCCGGCGCGTGTGATTTTGGTGGCATCGAGAGTTGTGCAAAACCATGGTAACGCAACTCACCTCGGTCAAAGGCCATCCCATACCATGAAGAAAAAAAGCGTGTTGGCGAAGTACGGTGGCCTTCAGGTAACATAAAAAGCAAAAGTCTCTCTCTAGAGCCAGTTGTTTGGTTTGTCCGTTGCGGGCTACTGTAGAAAAAAATGGCGGACTCCGTAAAGAGGACTATGTAGACATGAAGCGCTCATTTCTGAGCGAACGAAAAACGCAAACATTCTCACTGTCAGGGGATTGTTACGCAAAATTAAATTATAGTGAATGAATGTTGTATTGATTCTTCTGCTAAATAGATTCCCTGAAATGCTGCAATTAGCCAGAACAATTAGTTACTCTCTCACCACCACTCACTCATATTTTGAGTGTAATTAATTTGCCAAAAAAAGTCAGGAAAATGGACAATAAACAAGTCCAAGATGAATTTGACAGTTTTTGGTTCATGTTTTCTACAGATAACATGAAAGGTATAGTTGAGACGCTAACACGCTTCACAAAGACGGTAAACCTGGCTAACATTCTAACAGTAGCATGTGACGTTAGCATGCTACGTTAGCATGTAGCTCGAAGCACGGCCTCACAGAGCTTCTTTTCCAAACAAGGCTCACAAAGAAAATATATAATGCGTTTAAAAAAGTTGGAAAAGCGAGCAGGTTGGCCTTTTTGTTGTTGTTGCGTCGAGCGGACTCGTTCCCACGGGTGAACTTCCACGCTCAGAACACCGGACCGCCTCAAGGTGCGTTCAGGGACAGTGATGCTTTGTTCCCTCTGAATCTTGACAAGAGGACTTGTGGGCGTCTGTCGGAGGATTCACAGCCGAGGTGTGAATATTCACATTTTGATTTGTCGGTTTAGGATTCGTTCTTATCAAAGTGTAATAAACAGTGGGTTATGGACATAAAAATGCATTACACCAACATGACGACCAGTATCTCCACTCTTCATAGGCGTCCATCTGAAGTGGACGCCTATGAACGTGTATACATGTTATGAGCGCCGGCGGCTATACGCGCTCTCACACACACACACACACACACACACACACTACCAGGGCAGAGCAGCTCCCACGAGTGCACTAAAAGGCCTTTCATGGCATTCAAAGGCACTCTGCCCTCTCAATCAATGGGAAGCGGCCTGCCAGGCAGACGGTGTTACTGGAGACCAGGGCTCAGCTCACTGAAACAAACATCACAAGATGGTCGTGAAACAATTACTATGTACCTCTACGACCAAATGTCAGAGGGTGTATTGTACTTTTATTTTGAGAGCTTTACTTTTAATAGATAGACCAGTTTGTGAAATATAATGCACGGTGTATTAAAGGTAGCTCCTCCTTGACAAACCACAGGGTTTAAGAAAATAGTGATACAATAATATAATATGAACCCTTCACTCGCTGATGGGCGGTTTGGCTTTATGAGTACTTTCATTCACTCAAACTTTAAGTAAACTTTTTGGCTAATCTTCTGTATTTAAATATATATTTTTGTTTGAATGCAGGACTTTTTCCACTAATGTCTACATATTTACCTTCAGATGTACACATCACATACACACTGTATGAAAAATATATACGTATATACTGTGTGTATATACACACACACAGCATATATTAATTTATATATATATATATAAATATGTATAATGTATATATATATAAATATACAGTATATATATATATAAATATATACTGTGAATTTATATATATATAAATATATTTGTATGCCCTATATTATATATATATATATATATAAACATATATAATTTCTTAATGTTGTTATTCTATTGTAAATCTTGATATTTTACATTTTTAAATGATGTCTTACTGCTACACGGTTTACTGTCATGCACCAATCACAAAGCCAAATTCCTTTGCAAGTGCAATTATTAAATTAGCTTAGATCCAACATGTAATATAAAACTATATTTTTCACACAGGCCTCAAGATCGGATAGTAGACCAGGAGCAGCCTGGGGGGCTCCTGGTGCCAGAACTATTACATCAGATACCAACGTTATTTATTTGGTTCGAAGTACATTAAAAAAAAAAAGAGAATGTTGAACAGATTTTTTTTTATATATAAGTTTTAAAAACACGAGCTCAAAGTCTCGGCTTGCACACTGCACTTTAACCCTCGCAGCCATTGTTCAGGCTCGCATTTACAGAAGGTATTTTAATATTAATGGCTTACTCCGTCAAGTCTCATACTTACGCTCATGAATAATTCCACTCTCAAATAAGCACACAACAGCCGTACTTTTGGGGCTCGCTGAAGGTTTTACGGCGCCGAGCTGTGAATTATTCACTGGTGAATCACGCTGGAGCACGAGAACATTCTCTCCTTCTCGTGCGTATAATGGATGGATAATGGAGCAAGTGTAACTAATCCATAAATATTAAAACGGGCGATACGTTTGTTTTTTTTGTGGCGTCGACGGCAACCTGAACGTCGTCGTCTAAGAGGCTCTTAACCCCCCCCCCCCGATGTAAACCCCAACATACATGATGGTAAAAACAAATTTAAAAAGAAAGAAAAGGAAACGCATGGGATTGTTTTTTTCTTCTTCTTCTTCCATTCGCAGCAGGTTAAAAAAAAAAAAAAAGTAAATCATTTACCCAGAAAGGAAGCATGTGACTCAAGAAATCAGCCAGGTCAAGCAGTCAGTGCCAGACGACCACAGCAGCCAGTCAGCTGACCGAGGGGGGGGGGGATTATGAAACACACCAGGACTTCAGGCAGTGAAGCATAAAGGAGCGTTTATTGTACCCAGTACAGATTATCATAAACTCAGCAGTGTAAGAAAACACGTTGTGGGGGGGGGGGAGGAGGAGGGGGGGGAAACTGAAGCCTCTAAAAGTGCAGACCGTCCCCGTGGCCGGAGTGGATCCCTCTGGTGGAACTTCGGCCTTTAAAAACACTCACACACACACACACACTTTACAGGCAAGATAATACACTCTTCTCATCCATTCTCCAACCTCGAGGCCTCTCAAAGAAACAGTCTGCAGTAGTAGCGTCGTAAAGGATCGAGATTGTTTTAGTTTTAAAAAGGTACATGTCTATTAGGAGGCTAAACTATACAAAACAAAATGCAGCCTTATAGCAAAAATATATACTTTATATACGTTTGTCTTCGCTCCCCGCCCACCCACCCCGCCCCATTCAGAAACATAGATAATAAACACCAACAAAAAAAACAAAACAAAAGCAGAGAATATACCACAAATATCTTCCTTGTCCAAAGACAGTTTAAAGCGATATGTAAGTGGACGCAGAGTCTCGGTTACGCCATGCAAAGAGAAGCAGAAGTCTCCGCCGTGTGACGGCCAGAGAGGCGTCCACCACGAGGGGCGCCCTTCTCTCTTTTTTTTAATTTATTTTTATTTTTATTTTTACTTTGCATGCAACATCCTGATGCTCCTGCCATACTGGTGCATCAGAGGAACTAGTACACGGCCAAGAAAACATCAAGCACTCGGACTGAAAAAAAAAAAAAAGGAGCAACGGGACCATTTAACAGAGATAATAATATATATATTTTTTAATGAATTATCAACGCCTCTTGGAGAAGATGCGTCCCTTTATGCGTCCCTTTATGCGTCCCTTTTGAAGCGGAGGAGATGGAGTGCGAATCATCTCTGATGATGAACTTTGAGGACCCAGCGAGTGATGAGAAAGGGAAGCGGAGACCAGAGCAAACCAACGGCCCAGAAACCTGAGAGTTCTGGGTCTCAAACGAAGAAAATTAAAAATGAAGTCTATATTTGATTATGTTGTGTATGTGTTTTTTTGTAATCAATTCCGTTTTTTGCAAATTAAAGCCCTTTAACGGATCTTGTAGTTCAGATGTGGCGACATGAAAATAGGGGGCGGGGACCAAAAAGGCAACTATAGAATAGTGCTGCATTTAAGGGTGTCTCATTTGATAATTTTTTTAATTTATTTTTTAAATAATTCGTACTCTGGTTACTTGATTGTTTTTAAGAAAAGCAGATTGTCACAAAATCAGAAATGCAACCAACTCTTGCAGTCTGGTACAAAGGAGGGAAAAAAAAAAAAAAAAAGATGGCGCCGCGAGTGTGACCTCGCTTCGTTTGGTCTCCGTAGCAACGGCAGCCCCTTTTTTTTTTTTTTTTGCAGTCCAGTTCCCCCTCAGCGGTTTCACAACCCTCTCGCCGCCGCAGGCTTTTCCCCTCATTCATTCTCAACTCGGGAGCTCACAGAGTTTCAGGAAGGTTTTCAAAGGGGGGGGTGGGGGGGTGGGCAAGGCTTTCCTTCCAGGCGGCTCGGCGAGTTTCCATCTCTGGATATCATTTTTTTGTTTTTTGAGAGAGAGAGAGAGAGAGTGGGACCGCCGAGAGACTTTTTCGGGAGTGTTTTTTTAATTAAAAAATGTGCGTGTGCGTGTCGTGCTCCGGGACCCGTTAGTAGCCGTATCCGTCCGGGAAGGGCAGGCCCGCCACACACTGCTCCCCCATGGTGTCCAGCAGGTAAGGGGCCGTTTCCTCGTAGTGGGTGAGGGGCACCGTGTCGTCGTCCAGCCCCGGCAGGCTGTCCGGGTCCACCTTCAGGCTGGGCCGCTGGTTGTCGGGGAACGCCATGGAGAACAGGGCCTCGGGGTCGCACACAAACTTGTACACGTACCGCTCACCGGCCACCTGAGGAAACACGGCGAGAGAACGCGTTTACACCAAAAAAAACGTCCCGATCGATACTTCCTGGTTGCATGCAGGACGTCACGTGTTTGTAAGAGGTGTCATGTCCTCTACAGATGCTCGACTGAAGGGAATCATCTACTTCTTCAAGACATCCCTCCATTTTAATCTATATATAATAGGAGAAGAGCCTGCAGGCCATTAATTCACTAATGAGTCTCCCAGACGGCACCATCTCCACTATTGGAGCCCGCGTGCTGATAGGAGGGCGGATGGAAAGGAAAAGGGGTGGACGTGCCTTTACCTTCTGCATGATGCCCTTCTCGTAGTAGTAGCGGAGCGAGCGGCTCAGCTTGTCGTAGTTCATGGCCGGTCTGTTCTTCTGGATGCCCCAGCGACGAGCCACCTGGGGACACGAGCGCAAAGAAGAATTTGCCGTGAGCCGCACAGACGCGTAGGAAAAAGACACGAGTGCAGCTGTGCACGGCGTGGACTGACCTCCTCGGGCTCGATGAGTTTGAACTCCATGCCGCGGCCGGTCCACGCTATGAAGTGGCCGTTGGCCGGGTCGTCCAGCAGCGTCACCAGGAACTGCCAGAGCTGCAGGGAGCCGCGGCGCTGGTAGGGAGGCCCGTCGCGGTAGATGGAGGGTTCCTGTTTCACTTTACCTGCACAGCAGGGGGAGAGGGAGAGAGAGAGAGTCAGCACTGCAAGATGGTGACCGAAGGGTTCTGGACTAGCCAACTTCACGCGTACTTTTGCATGCGATCTTGGGGTTTCGCCATCGAGAGGTTTTCTTACCTTCTAATCTTTCAGGGACCACACAGGCGTCGTCAAAGTACAGCTGAGGATCTCTGTCGAAGGAGAAGCCTGCGAGGACGACAGAAAAACAACGCAGAGACGTCAACGTCGGGTGAAAGTGGAGCGAAGGACGAAGAGCTGCACGCGAAAAGGCTTTCGCCAATGCGGCGTTTTCAAAAATCGAACATCGGAGACGCACAAAACTAAAATTTCAAAAAAGGAGCAGACAATGACTTACTTTCATGGTTATTTTGGTAGAAGCTCACCGCTCTCCCAAAAGATGACTGACAGTTAGGCACTTCTGTAAACAAAAAAGATAGAAGGGGCGTGTAAATTTAGACCAGAGACATCCTCGCCGTCGTGTAAATGCATCAAAATCCACCTCGCAGCTGATAGATATATATTTGGACCGCTGCAAATATATATCGGTGTGTATATATATATATATATATATATATATATATATATATATATTATATATATATATATGTATATACAGACAGATGGCGGCTGCTTCTCTGGTCGTCACGTTCATCTGCAGCGCCAACAGCTGGGCTTAAAAATGCCCACTCTCCCCCCCCCCCCCCACACACACACACAGCAGTGGACTAAAGCCCAGCTCACTGTGAGTACACTCACAGTACACAACATCCCTCGCATGTCCACCGAGCCTTTAAACAAGATTAGCACCATGGTAGCTGTATTAAATCTCAATGACAATCGAGTTAAGGCCCCCCCCCTCCCCCAGAGGGGTCAAGGCCTGTCTTTCGTTTGCGAGTACCGACCCCCCCCCCCCTCAATCCATTATTCTGTTTCCTGTCTACTGATAAGGCAACCAGAGATCAATCTTCTGTGTCTCCTCTTGTCCTCACTTAAGGAAAGAGTCTGCAGGGAGGCAGAGCTACCGGCAAGTCTTAGCATGCATGTAGGGAATGAGTTTTAAAAAAAGGGATAATTCTAGTAAATAATTCTTCTTCTTCCTCCTCTGTCTAATAATGACTGCAGACCACCAACGCCGAGGCCGAACGTGCACTTCTTCCATCCGCTCAGAGATACGAGGCCTCCGTGACGTAGGTATTTAAAAAAAGGCCATAAGAAGCTAAGCGGATTTGTCATTACATCACGGGCCGGGGCCAGCCGGTCGCCCCCGCCAGGCAGGAAAGGAATGAGAGCTAAGCGAGCGCTGGGGAAGAAAAAAAAAAGAAGAAAAAAAGCTCAAAGAAATAAGAAATAAATAAAATACAAGTTCCAGAGTCGGGGCGGTAATGCATCAGAGCAGTTGGGCGTGTGGGCGGGGAGGCTCGAAAACAAATGCACCGCCAAGTCGCTCTGGCTGGTTCCATTGTGAACGGTTTGGAGAGGACCGGCACCGGTCGGCCTCCTTGTGTGTGTGTGTGTGTGTGTGTGCGCCTCTCTAAAGAAGAAGAGGAGAACTTCCAGGCCTGCTGCAGGTCACTAAGTCCTCTGAGGGCTTCTGGCAGAGATCTATTCCAGGTAGGCTCAGCAAAGAGGTTCTCTGCACCTGGCTGGGTGACCCATTTACTGTTTGCCCTTGGAGGCTTAGGCTGAGCTAAAAGACCCACTTTTACTTCACTGGCGTGACTCTTGAGGAACGATGCAGATTAGGCTCTGTGTGTGTGTGTGTGTGTGTGTGTGTGTGTGTGTGTGTGTGTGTAATGAGGCTCAGGCCTCTGCTGCATGCTAAAACTCACGGGCGTGCGTTAGTGCCCAGAACAAACACCACCACATTCCTCGCCCTCTGCTCCGCTCTACTTTCACACAGCCCGAGACAAATCACTTTTCACGCGGGCAGAAGTATCGGACTTCTTCCTCGCTTTGCAAATGCAGGAAAAAACAACAACAAACAAAAGACACTCCACGCCTCAAGCGGTAATGGACTCTCCTCGGCTCTTCTCCGCTCACCAGAATCGAAGCAGAAGTCGCGCGGCTCCGGCTTG
Source organism: Cyclopterus lumpus (assembly GCF_009769545.1). NCBI lineage: Eukaryota > Metazoa > Chordata > Actinopteri > Perciformes > Cyclopteridae > Cyclopterus > Cyclopterus lumpus. The sequence goes on from NC_046986.1 coordinate 4,425,190, forward strand.
ATGGCCATGGGGTGGAACGCAGCCTGCCGCTGGGGGCCCATGGCGGGGACGCCCTGCTCCGCGTACCGCGGGTCGATGAGCTCCTGCTTGAACCCCTGGGGCGGCACGGCTACCAGAGGCTCCGACATCTGGCGGTGGTACGGTGGCCGGCCGTCACGTGGCAGACTGTTGTTGTTGTTGTTGTTGTTGTTGTTGCTGCTGCTGCTGGGAGGCTGGTGCAGGAACTGGGGGCGCCCTTGCCTCTCTGACGGGGGGAACGGTAGACATGGCTCCGACATCTGCCGCTGGAACCTAAGAAGATGTGTGATCAGGTAACGCCAGGAGAAAGAAAAGGAAGCCACCCCCGTATCGAGAGGTGCATCTTACCTGTGCTCAGGTGTGAAGGTGTTGGCATCCTGGCTGATGGGCGTGCACGGCACGACGAAGGGCGGGCTGTGGACCGGGAGCGCTTGCTGGTTGGGAGAACCCGCGCTCGCCGTTATGGGCTGCTGCTGCTGCTGCTGCTGCTGCACGTGCAGAGGGTGCGACCCCGGGGTCGGGTTGGCTACGTGGGGGTGAGGAGGAGGAGTCTGTTCTGTGCTGGTGGGGCCGCAAGGAGAGACCGGCGTCGACGGGGGAGTTAATGGCTTGAACCCGGGACTGGGCTTCCTGTCACAGGCACTGTGGAGGAGGAGACGGGGTCAGAACCCCTTCAGACCGTGGGGGAGGGCTAATCAGCACCAGGTGGGGTGATAATGGCCACATACCTGTAGCTGTAAAGGCACTTCTCTCCGTAGGGCATGGGACTCCGGTCCTGGCGGCAGGGGGAGAACTCTTTGGAGGGAGCCAGCTCCCGTTTGATCTTGGCTGGCGGCGGGCCATGAAACATCACTGCACAGGAGGAGACAGCACAGTGGAGTGCATTAGATCAACTCCAGATATCAGCTCTAATTGAAGCCATAAACAGAAGTGCAGCAGTTATCTTAACCACATTTTGGAACTGATGGATAAATGGACGCATGGACAGCGTCCCGCGTATATTCCCTCGACTGGCAGAGCCACTTAGTGGCAATTTATCATCCGGCCTAATGACGGCCCGCTCTGAGAAACAACAACAGCGTGTCCGAGCCGGCCCCGCTAGGTAGCGCAGCACGCACCAGAAGCTATCAAACTTCACGTGCGACTCCCATTAGGGCGGGCCGACAGCAATACCCATGAATCAGCGTGGCTGTAATCTAATGGCGGTGAATGATTTGCCTTTCTCCCGCGCTGTAACCATTAGACGCGAGATGCAAGCTTTCTGCGTATCGGCTGCAGTTTCCGGGGCGCCACATAATAGCCCGGGCAGAAACTAGATCCCCTTTGGCAGGAGGGGAGGGGGCAAATAATAGTGCTGATGGACTGAAGCGGAGTCACAATGGGCACGTGAGCTCCGCCGCGGTGCACCGCCGACAACGCGATGGCTCGGGATTTGAGAGGAAAGTAAATAAATTAAAGGATTAGGCATCTTTTTTTTTCCCTTCTCCCTTCTGTCCTTGACATGAGCTCCATGCATCGTCTCTAGACCGAGAGAGAACGGTCTGCAGCCTGGCAACACGCAACACACACACACACACACGCACACACACACACACACACTCTCTGACAGCACAAAGTCAAGGACTCCGCCACAGCAGCACCTTTGCAGTGAGCCGACTGTGTACAGTAGAGGCCGACCTCGGGTGGTGGGTGGGGGGGCCTCTTGTAAAAGGAATACATGAATCTCAATGCGTCGACCTCAATAAAATGTTTCCTTGTGGTCAGTTTAGAAGATTTTTTTTTTTTTTAAAAGCACGCTGACAACGACATGCAGCAACCACACCCTGTCTCCACCTCCTACGCATCAGACGGACACATAAACCAAGAGAGGAGAGGGGGGGAACAATGCTCCACTGGTCGTAACTCAAACACATCCTCTCAGCTGCAGCCTGAAGGTGATGTGCAGAAACGAAACAGGAGGCAGCACTGAAACGGGCATCTCTGAAGCCACCCCATCCACTGGAATCCGGCCCACTTCAGCAGCAGGGCCTGAGTGCAGGAAAGTGTGAAATCAGATTAGGGGCTTGGCTCATGTGGTGCCCCATGCCAATCGGATGATTAAACTCAAAATGGAGGAGAGAGAGCGAGAGAGAGAGCTGGCTTTTACCAGAGCTGTGTTTTGAAGAATGGTGTTCTTCCTCGGCAGGATGTTTTTTTAAATCATGTTTTGATATAAAACGGGGAGGTGGACCTGGACATCTGGTCACGGACAGGAACTCAAAAAGCACTTTCCTCAAAGCAGAAGATGCCGACTGCGTGCGGCCGAAGAAGGATTTCTGAGAATAAATTGCCAGCGAGGTTTTGAACGTCTGCCCAAAAATCTGACCAGAAAACAGGCCGACGCACTCACACCGTGACCGGGTTTCACCGATATAATGACAGAAGCAGCTACAGGACACACACACACACACACACACACACACAATAATCAGAGATGAACACAGAACAAAACAAGCAGGTACTCACAGCTGTCCGACTGGAAATCGGGGACAAACTGCTCGTCATCAGGCACCTGGGCTGTGAAGATAGAGGAGAACGAAGCACGTGAGAAATAAAAAGAGCACGTCGTCCTTTTTTTAATCTGACGGGGGGGAAAAAAAACTAATCTGCTGGAATATTTGTCTCTTTTGAAGGAGAAAAAAAAAGAGCGACTTTTTAGGCAAAACAAATATGGGTCTCGGTCAGCGGTTTCTCATGAACAGGACTTTGCTCTTCTAATTACTAAAAAACACAAAAACGACCATATTTCACATTCTGGCCAGAGTTAATCTTTAATCCTAAAACTGTTTGTCCTGTTCCCCTTGTTTAGAAAACAAAAACATCCCTTTCCTAATAAAATGATCATGATTTTATTTACCTTCTGCAATCCAGATCTCTTGCAGCTGACTGAGGTCTTGGAAGAGGTCTGAAATAAATTTAAAAAAAAAAAAAGGTGGAAAGTCATTGAGTGTGTGAGCTTCCCACCACGTCACCGCTGAAAGACATGACGTGCACGCCCGCCGACCGTTACCTTCCGTGTCCTGGGCCAGTTCGGTGTCCACAAACTTCCTCTTCCGGTCGTTCAGGGGCCTGTGGTGCGATGGCTCCTCCACGTGGGACTTGTGCTGCTGGGAGGACGAAGAAGAATAAGAAGATGTTGTTATGGATGTGTATTATTATCAATGTACAGAGATCTGTGTCTATCCACGACATAGAGCCGTGTGGATGTGTGAGGCTGGCACGTGTCCACTTACTCTGGGTGGGACCATAAATGGGACCTGCTGGTCATAGAATCCGTCCATGTTATCTGTGTGATTTTGTATGTGGGGGTGGGGGAGGGGGGAGGGGGGGGGTCTGATATTGGGGGGGCGAAGGGAGGGGGGTAGGTGTTCGCTTTTAAAGCGACAGCGCACGGGGGGGGGGGGGTCACTGGAAGAAAAACAAAACACAAAAAACACAAGATTCAATAAAACTGAGAAGAAATGTGGGCACATTGTTGTTGTTGTTGTTGATTCACTAGATTGGGTCAAAGCGGTTGGGATCCACACTGTGTTCACATCTCGTCACATTCCCCCTTCAGCATCCAACTAAAAGACCACCGTCTCCTTCCAGACGGCTATTCAACCAACAAACAGATCCATTTGAATGGGAGCCACACACACACACACACACTGTAAACACAACGTCTGTTACACTTATATAACTGCTCACTGGCCATCTGCGGGGGCACGCCGCTCCACTATAATCAGCGTGTAGAGGGTGGAGTAGAAAAGAGTGTCCCACTGTGGGTAGAAGGCCGGAGAGCCGATGAGACCTGGACTGTAAAGTCAGACGCACTTGTGACAAATACTTCCCTTTAATGCGACAACAACAACAATAACAACTACTACTACTACTACTACTACTACTACTAAAAGGCTAAGCCACTGCCCTCCATCCTCACATCTCCCTCAGCGGAGTGATACGACTCACTCCTCCATCCTCCTGTTAACAGGGCGACGACTGCAGAATCAGCAATTATTACACGCGCCAAGCAGATATTACACTTATTACGTTAGAAGTGTACTCAGGAGGAGAAGTTATGTGTTATTCTGGTGCACTCACACAAAAGGTACAATAAGGAAAACAGTAAACAAGGTAATTGGAGACTGTGCATGCATTTAAAAAAAGAGGAAAAAAGTTACTTCATTGACTTGGGTACCTTATTTGGGAAAACTATTATTCTAATTATGTTGAACCTAAGGAACAATAAAAACAGTAAAAAAGGCCATATGGTCTCTAAACGCACCAAAATAAACGTTTTTACCACCAGTTTTGCAGGTATTGCGGTTTGTAAAAACAAAAAGTAAAACAAACAAACTTGTGTTCTGCGCAATTCACTCAAAAACTTTTCATCCGCGAGCCGACGCGTCAAAATCAGCTAATTTTCGGCCGAAGTTCTGCGCTCCGGCGGCGGCTTGAAGTTGGGGGAACGGCCGGGGGACGGGTGACGGGTGGAGGTGTACGAAGATCACCCGACACCTCCCACCCGCTACTCCTCCTCCCTTCCCCCACCCCTCCCTCCCTCCCTTGTTTTACTCAATGAAGTGAAACTCGACCCGTGTGGAAACAGAGGATACAAGGAGAAGAAGAAAAAAAGGACGTCCATTCACAAAAAAAAAAAAAAGAAAAAATCACAAACAGTCGCCGGACCGCAGCGATAAGATAAAGCTAGTACCCACGGAGATACAACACACGCTTTGGGCTCAAATACGGAAGACTTAAGCAGTTATAAAAACGTTTTTTTTTTTTTTTTTTAACTTTAAATAAGATGGCGTTGCGCTCGTTTGTCTAAAAAAGCCGAGAGAAAAAAACATCCAGCCGTAACGGCGCTTCAAAGAAAAAAATAAATACCGCAGCTTACCTTGTATGTGTATTTATACGTCCTCGATATGGAAAGAATATGGTATTAATATCCTCAAATACACCGCAAATAAAAACCCAACGTGTCGTGTAATCGCCTGCGCGCTGACGAGCCGATGTGCCCTCTTCGACTCACAAAACTTGACTGAGCTTTCTGTTAATGGCCCGCTCGGTTCTTTTTTCTCGCCCCCCTCCTCCTCCTCCTCCTCCTCGCCCCCACCGCCAGGGGGCTCGAGCGGCTGCCTTACCTCCAACGGACAGGGCTCGCGCTGCCGATTGGCCGCGCGAGCCCTGTCCGTTGGAGGTACGGCAGCCAATGGCGTCTCCGGGGCGAATTAATTATGCATGAGGGTTTGCGGTTCGGCCAATCACAGCGCGGCGGTGGACCTATTTTTATGAATGGTTGGATTTCATTCACATTTTTTTTTTCTCACCCCCATCAAAGCCGCGATGGAGTTTGTTAAAGGGCCAGCTGCAGGGAAAATACAGGAAAGGTCGACACACACACATACACACACACATATATATCTATATCTATATATATATATATATATATATATATATATATATATATTTATTTTTTTATACTCTAAAATTAGATGTTATTACACAGTGAGAATAAACTTGGATTTAAATTGTGCCATTGAAACCGTGCATAATTAAAAAAAAAAGTTTATTTTAACAGCATAGTATTGTAAACGATTCGTGTTTCAGGAGAGTGATGCAAAATGACAAAGTAGGAAAACGTAAATTAAATAAATTAAGAAGTTAGCTGCAGTACTAACCGTGTTTAAATGCTCACGTATTGTCTGTCTTTTTGTTTTTACATAAAATAAATATAATAAACCAATTATGAAGCCATTATATTTGCACACAATGTGCTCAGTTTTATTCAAGAGACGTATTTACTGGAGAGGAAAAGAGGTGATGATGAGGTCAGTTAATCTGTTCGGAGCAAGATGTCTTTAGACAAGCAGTGGGCCAATTAGCACATGGTACACGCATGTATTGACGCCAGAGGATAATAATTAACTGCGATGAAAAGTCTCTATTTCCTTTCTATTATTTTCGATTTTTCACCCCGTATTCTTTCATTTAAATGTTCGTTCGGCGCATGTATTTTAATGTGAATTTTATTTCCCAACATCAAGGTCTAAATCCCTGTGGGGGAAATGCAAAAAAAACTATTTTTGGAGGGACACAACTCTCTATCATGAGTCTAAAAATAGATGAATCAGCATATAAAACCGTCATCAAGCACATTATGACTTTGTGATGCTCCCAAATATCTGTGTGTGTGTGTGTGTGTGTGTGTGTGTGAACGGCTGTCGCAGAACCCAAAGGTTAAAGGTCATTAATAAATAACCTTTGTCATTATCACCTCCAGTCACAGAATCAGGAATCCCTCCATATAAACTCTGTGTCACTGCGCACACACATTCCAAAATACCAAAACTATAATCCTAACACAACACCCCCCCCCCCCCCCCCCCCCCCCCCCCAGCAGCCATGATATCATGAGCCTGCTGCGAAAAGGCAACAGTGGTAAGAAGAGCCTAAACACACATCACACATGTAGTCGGGCATCGGGCGTCCATGAGGTCTATCAGGCCGAAGGCAAACGGCTTGTCTTTCAGGGTATAAACTCCCCTTGGAAATGAAAAGCGTGGAGGTGAGAGGGCCTAAAAATGGGTTAGTGTGACACTGACGTCAGGAAGCCGGGGTGGATGTGGGCTAATCCTGATCCTCAGAAACCGCCGCTAAACCAGGTGAGGAGACGCCACAGAAAAAAAGCCTCAGCCTGGAACATCTCAGCCGCGATGCTCGGGGCGTGAGGTTCAGATTTGAGGTTCAGATTTGAGGATCGAAGTTCATTTTTTTTTTCTCCAAAAACGATCTCGCCACGTGGCGTAGTTCCTGTTTAAAAAAAAAAAAAAAAAAGTTTTATGATCTCGACCGACGGCAGAGCGACCGCAGGGTCCGTGTCGCGATTCAAAACATCAAAACATCGTTTTCATCTTTGTTCGTGCGATGCAGGTCCGAGACCACCAAACGGAGAAGGACCGCCAGTCTGTCGTCGAAACGTCTGTCGAAAAAATGGACTTTTCAAAAAGACGAGTTAAAATGGGGGAAGCAGGGCCTCTGGGCCGCAGGATGCTCTCTCTCTCTCTCTCTCTCTCTCTCTCTCTCTCTCACCGAGGGACGAGATGAGACTCGCCTGCTATTAATAGCACTTTGGGAGATAATTCCTGCCTTGTTATCTTAGCAGCCGTACTCCAGAACCTCGCCGACGGCTGCTCTTCTGAGGCTCCCCGTTGTATAACCGCCCTTTTCTTTTATTATCTCCCTCTTGTGTCTCTCTCTCTCTCTCTCTCTCTCTCTCCCATTCCCAATTCAATGCTTCCATCTTCTTTTGACATTTTTTTCCCTCTTTTCATCTGTCTTTTCTCTCGCTCTGCTTTTTACCGGCTCTGGAAGAAGCCCCCCCCCCCCCCCCCCAAAAGGGCCTAAAGGTAACAGAGGAGCGACAAAACCTTCAATTTTGTTCTCTTTGAATTAAGTGATTTCCTTTGAGGTTCAACATTTGAACTCAGCGAGACAAAACACACACACCTGAAGCCTGAAGCTTAACACAATGTTAACTTAGTGCTATGCAGAAAGGACATCTGACAACAGTCATTCGTTCTGCAGGTTTTTTTAAGCATTGCACACATTTTAAGGCGATAGCGTCACGAGAGGAAACATTTATTCAAGAGTAATGAGCTAATATCTTAACTTGTTGCACTAAGAGAGTAAAAAGCAATAAGGACAAAACAACAACAGTAGAGTGACACATCATTTGAGCATTTATTCTATTTTTATTTCATTGTTGTTATTTATTTAGTTTTTTTACAATAATAGCTAACGGCAGCATTTTTCAACCTGGAACTTATTTCCCCACGTTTTTGTGTCTACATGACTAATGGAAACCACTATTTTAGAAGTAGGTCAAAGTATTGAAGGAGAACTAATCGGGCTGCAATGTAATGCAATGTGAAGTCCTCACCATCAATGTACGTCCACTAAAAGTGTTTGTTTCTGACAACATTATGGGAAAAAAACATGGGAATAAAACGCTTTTCTTTACCTTTTTCGTTTTTTTTTTTGGTCTTGTGTCATGTGACCCACAAGCTAGTGTCGTCTAAAAGATTTCCAACATGGCTGAACGGAGTGAAAAGGTTTTATTTCTCCATAATGTTATGTACACTTAGAGAAGGGTTTGTTTTATGGGATTGCGTCACCTGAACACAGCGAGGTGTCATTTGGGCCGCCTGAACTCTGCAGGGTCCAGAACAGAAAGCGTTTGTTCTCCTCTGAGTCTGAATCGGACTGCCCGCGTCATCAGTGACTCACGGTAGTTGTTGTTGTTGTTGTTGTTGTTGTTGTTGGATGTACTCGTCTTTAAATGATTCATGAAGATGAATAAACCAGGTGCCTTTCGTTATCAGGCAGCGTGCAACACAATGTGATTAAATCACCGGTGAGTACATTTTTTTTTTTAAATAGCAGCGGGACATTACGGAGTTCAAAGGTCAAATCCAATCCAATAAGTAGAAATGTGTTTTTATCTAAATTAAGGAAGCAAAAAAAAAAAGGGACGACGTGCATTTTCTATCACCTCCGTTTTATTTGGTCAAATGTTTTGTCCATGAAAATGCCAACAAACAGTGGGGGTGACATACTGTACAGACAGAGAGGATGGACATATTGATTTTTTAACCCCTTTCATCTAATCAGGGGCGGGGGGAGGAGGGGGGGGGGGGGGGGGGGGGGGGGGTCTGTCCTGAAGCTGTGTGATGACGTCGCTATGGCGATATGTAGTATCGGGTCTGTGAACTCCACTTAATGTACATGTAGAGCAGCAGCACGCTGCAGGGCCTCTGCTGTATCTGTGCTTCTGATGCCAAATCACAGTGGTTGATTAATGAAAGTGCAGCTAATTAAGAACACAGAGAGCTGTGTGGCGGTTGTAATAATCACCCCAGATATTAAATACCAAACAGCTACGTGTCAGGACTAGTTTAACATTTTGGGAAATAGATTAGAGAGGAGAGAATCACATTGTTACCGACTTGCAGGCGTTCAAGTCGTGAAATAACTTAAAGGTTGTATAGAAGTCTATGCTTCATGTGTTAAAGCTGCATTCTCTCTCCTGACCACCAGGGGGCGACTCCTCTGGTTGTATAGAAGTCTATGCTTCATGTGTTAAAGCTGCATTCTCTCTCCTGACCACCAGGGGGCGACTCCTCTGGTTGTATAGAAGTCTATGTTCATGTGTTAAAGCTGCATTCTCTCTCCTGACCACCAGGTGGCGACTCCTCTGGTTGCATAGAAGTCTATGCTTCATGTGTTAAAGCTGCATTCTCTCTACTGACCACCAGGGGGCGACTCCTCTGGTTGTATAGAAGTCTATGCTTCATGTGTTAAAGCTGCATTCTCTCTCCTGACCACCAGGGGGCGACTCCTCTGGTTGTATAGAAGTCTATGCTTCATATGTGTAGTTTTAGACAAAGTAAAGATGATTTGGATATAAAAATACCAGGGTGTTTTCTTTTTTCGTCTTTTTCTTTTGTGCATTTATTGTTAATATAATCTAAAAGGGTTCTAAATTGATTTCTTTCATCTCATCTCGACTTCAAGATAATCGTATGACTGCAGAATGAATTAACAACATGACATTATTCCCATTATTCCCGTCAATTTAATTCATGAATACAACTAAATCTGGTTGATGTTTGAAAGTATTTCTGGTCATTTCTTCTTGTGTAAGAGGTTTGTTTTGTTTTGTTGTGTTCTAATAAATATTGACAATGACTGATGAGATATTTCCAACGTGACCACAATATGTGTCATTTGATAAAGAGACAAAAACAGCACTGTGAGTTTTAGGATTCGCTTTCCTGACTCAATTTGGGCAGTTTGAGAGCCACACGAGGAGAACAATCAAAGATGGAGGGAGATTAATTAAAGTGTCCATTCATGGCTTGATTATTAATTACATTTTCTCCTTCATGTGCCTTATGAATGTTTTGTAAGTTATAAAATACCTAGAAAAGTAGCGAAATAGAATAAAGGGTAAGTCTGGTGACATTCAATATTTTTTATATAAGACAAAAAAATTCCACGAAAAGACCCAAAAACCGCATGTGTCGCAACGCCTTACAGAGATTATGTTTTAATACTTTTTGAATAACAGCACCGACAGATTGACCCTTCACTCCAATCCGAGTCATCGTGCTAAACACAAACAAACTGCAGTGCCCATCTGTTCAAGGACATCCCAGAGCCTGGACAACAATAAACAAACATATGAGACCTATTTTTGTTTATTTATTTATATTTGAGTGTACAGTAAGGGTCCAAGTAGTAACACATTGTTGGTTTTTGGCTTATTTGGCGCCTTCTCTTGCTTCAGGAAACTCAGGCTGCAGATAAAAATGGACGTGGACGTGGACATGGACCCCCCCACCCCCCCCCCCTCGATAATAAAGGTCAATTCAGATGGGTGCGTTACTATGACGGTAACCAACCTCTGCTGCTAACTGAAGGTTAGGTTGACACATAAATCACTACGCCACGTTGCCAAATATTGACAGAATTGTCTGCATTTTGTTGGTCTAAATTCGGGTGTGTGTGTGTGTGTGTGTGTGTGTGTGGGGGGGGGGGGGGGGGGGTATGATGACATTTTGGTGCTTTCTAGGTCAAACGCGCTGCCACAAATGATCCTCCCCTCCTTGGCGATGGAGCGATCGACTTCCTGGTGCCGAGCTCGTGAGCGCCGATCCATTCATCCGCCGAGCCGATCGATCTCTTCGGAGGACGGGGGAGGGGGGGGGGGGGACTGTGACACCCCCTCAGACGGGCGGGGGGGCCCTTCCACTCCCTCTGTTGTCCCACAAACACGCTTTTAAGCCAAAAGAAACGAGTTTGAATCCACACGCTCTCTTTTTGTTCACCCTCCTTTTGTTTCTGCAGGCATGCGGTGATGAAAGTCAACTTCAGCTAAAATATCATAAACAAATATATACACTTGGTGATATAGCCGTCTAAAACAACTCTCTCGTTAAATGTAAACATGCACTCTTTTCCCACCGAGGTCTCCCCGGGCACCCAGGCTCCACTTCAGGGAGGAAACGCTGTACTTGGGGCCTTACCCACAATGCCGCGGTGCTTTCTGATTAACAGGAACCGCACGACACGTGGCTAACCTGAACGAGTTGATTTGGAGGAAGCCAAAACCCCCCCCCCCCCAAAAAAGAGTGGGGTGCACGAGGACACGCGTCCCGTCTGTTCTCATGGGGCCTGGGTGCGAGAGTGATGACTCGGGGGTATTTTTAAAGGGACAGTTTGTACCAGAGCCCCCCCCCCCCTCCCCAGTCTCCCTCAGCCCTGTGACACTTGCATTGCGAAAGGCAGTTTTTCTCGCGCCACACGCTCGTCATTCGGTGTTACACATTGAGAATCTGCTCGATCTTCTTTGAAGATTTCGTCGGCCATTTTTCTGGACCTCAGGGGTTTAAGTGTGTGACGAAAGATTCCCATTTCCTTTTCCCCGTCAACCTTTTTCTGAGGCCTAAAAAGGTTTACAATGTATCTGTCAAGGTCATGGTCCCCAGAGGATGAACTACTCCTACTGACTCCGACTCTGTAGCGCCACCTTGAGGGGTTTTTTGGAGGGTGAAATATATCTCAACAGCTCTCTCATTGGCTGTTCTATCCCCCTCAAAACAAACGCTATGACCTGAAGGATACCGTAACTCTTCATCTAGCGCCACCATCGGGTCAAAAATGTTAATTTGTCATATATATATATATATATAAGCTTCATCAGGGGTCTATTGTTACTCTCGATATACAAGCTCCAGGACCAGGTCGCTCCACGTGAACCGTGAGATTGTTTCGTCACACATTTGTAGGAGGAAGCTGAGCCGGGGAGCGACGATGACGCAACAATCCACCGAAAATCTCCAAACGATGTGAACGAGACGAATAAAAACTGCCTTCCCCCCCCCCCCCCCCCCCCCCGAGGGGCGACCGGAGCGACTCCGTACGGTCGAAGGACACTGATCTGTATCCTCCTCTAAGCTAAGATCTCCACATTATTAATAACAATGATATATACGAAAACACACTTTGCGTGTACAGTATTTTGTGAGCTACTCCGCTATTTTCCAGAAATATACAATATGTTGTATATACGCACTGCTCTACGTAATCGGCCATATCGTGGGGACGGTAATATGGGTACATTCTTCATAAGCACTGAACCATAACCTCTCTCTGGGTGTCATATCCGTCATCCATCACACACAGTCACATCTTTATTTGGTGTCCATTGAACAGGAGGAGGGGGGGGGGGCTCGGGGGTTTTGCACACTTGACATTGCGAGTTGGTGTTTGACGCAGTAATTAGGCGTCGGGTTTCACTGGAGGAGAGACCCTCCCTGGAATAGAGGGACACTTTTAGTTCCCCTGTGAATGCTCCGGTAAATAAAGCCCCCCCCCCCCCTCTCCCCCTTCCCAACCGTGCTGTTATACCCTTGAGGGGGTTTATTTCAATCCTTTGACCCACTAGAAGTGTCCTGTGGCAGACGGGAGCTGGAGGGTGGCCGTGTCGATCCTCGGTAGTTCTGTTTACTGTCCGCGCTCTGCACGTGCTCAGTAGAGCCCAGCGACGCAAGGTCGTCATCAGTTTCCTAAACTTACTACAAGGAACTTTCGTCCTGGTTCTTGTTCTCCGCGTCCTCCAGCAGCGAGGTGTCGATGCTGGCTAGCCGTGAGCTCCAGGACCCTGGATTTGGGTCTGGACCCCTGGAGTCTGAGCTGAAGGAATTTCTGGTACATCGTTTTGGTCTGACGTGCCGTGGATTTGGACCCACGATGACGGGCACGGAAACAGGCGGTCCTCTGGCGGATGGTCTCGTTTTGCTGATGGAGGTCACACAGAGTCGGCTGCACGACGAAGTTAATTGGTCAATTTCCACAGTGAGAGGAACCTCCAGATCGTCTCCACGTTCTGTAAATACGCTTTAAAGGAAATGTGTGTTTTTCTTTTCTTGTGGGCCGGTGATGCTCAGGGGGCCCAAAAGGAAATTAAATAAAAAATCCCTGCATGTTTCAACCCACTCCAGGCCACTGCTACGCCCCACTGCCGCCGACCCACAAACAAAAATAAGTCAATAATGGATGAGGCGTTTCCTCTACCAGCCTGTGGGGGAGGCCCCCGGAGCTCGTGCTCTTACAAGCGACCGCCTCTTCATTATTCATACGGCCGTTTTAACGAAGAGGCGGATCTTACTCTCTAGTTACTCTCACCGGCCGTGTAAACAACCACGATTACCGACCACGGAGCTCCATCTTTCACCCTCACCGTCGCTTCCCCGTGGGGCTGCGAGGGAATTCCAGCAAGCCAGAGTTGAGATTAGAAGGGCAGGGGGATGGGGATGGGGGGGGGGGGGGGGGAGGTTTGGGGACCAGACCAGAGGACGGTGGTTACACAGGAATAGGTCGGTGCTGTATACTGAGAGTCTTTTCATTTCGGGCGCCATCCCTGCAGGTTCCTCCGGGGGGAAAAGATCCACGACGTGACCCCTCCCCCTTTCAAACTCCAAACAGCGGGTGCCAGTCGTCTGATGGAGCTGCCTGTACAGTGGGCGGCATGTGTGTGTGTGTGTGTGTGTGTGTGTGTGTGTATATATGTACTGTGCATGTGTGTGTGTGTGTGTGTCGTTCTGTGTGTGTGCACGTGTCCTAGTCGCGGCTCCGGTTGCGCTTCTTGAAGAAGAAGAACGGCGTCTTCTGAGGCGGGCCCAGTAGGATGGGGACCTGGTTCATGTGTGTGATCCTGATCTGTGAGAACCGGGAAGAGGAGAAACACAACGTGAGGATGCAATACGAGGTTTGTGCAGCGAAAGTCTTCTCGGTATCTTGTTTTTTTTTCTTTTGACGTATTCACCGTCATCACTTCCTTCGTATATAAAACGCTCACCTTGAACATCACCTACACAGCAGAACAAAAGGCCTCCTGTCTTCCGCCTCCACGAAGGCCCCCTGAGATGGAAAGTGTTCGAAGAGGACGAATAGATTACAGTCGACTTCCTCCTTTTCTATGAGGAGTAAAGTCGGACTGTGATTTTTGGATGGCGTGGTTGAGGCCGGGGGGGCCGTGCAGAGGAGGAAGACGGACCAAAGGTCGAGGACACGGGGCCAAGACGCTGGCCATCGGCATTTCCACCGCATGGTCGACATGACTCATCTTTTTGGGGGGTTTTCTATTCGCAAAAGTTGAATATAGAAGATCGAACCACCTCTTTAAGCAAGCAGAGTCGATCCTAGAACGGGGAGTTAAAACACTGCAGACCTCTGATTGGTCGTCAGCCGAGCAAAAACTACACAAATGCCGTTTGGTCGCTGATGGACGGATTCAGCGTCGTGGCAAGTTACACGACGCGATGGGACAAAAATACTGACATAACTTGGGCCTTAAAGGGGTCCTTTAAATGTGCTCCCATGCCGTGAGCCCCATCACAATCCCTATCTGAGCCCAGTGTCTCAACGGTTCTCATTCAACAACGCTCACCGTGCAGGGCGGCTGCATCCAGGGCTCGCCGTCGATCTGCATCGGCAGCCGCCGGGACGTCCTGCGAGGAGAGAGCAGAAGGACGGGCGAGAGAGGTGTGTGGGGGGGGGGGGGGGCAAGGAGACAGAGAGAGAGAAGGGGAGGACAGGGTGGGGGTGGGAGGTTGTGAAGGTCAGATCACACACACCTCTGAGGCAAGAGATGCCTGTTCACACTGCCCCAGGACCGGGTCAAACACTGCACCCTTTGTTCCCGTGAGAGCCATTCCCAGACTGGCCCCCACTCTTTAAACTCACAGACCCACTGTATGCACACACACATACAGAGACACACACACACACACACACACACTTAAAGTTGGTTTAGGACTTTCATGCATGAGAAACACAGCGTGGGAGAACGACTGTGATGAATGCTCTTTTAATTCTATTGGAGCAAAGTATTCGGGACGGTTTGCAGACCAACGTGTAAATGTCACTTTGTTGGTACAGTAGCCGGAGAACAACAACACACTTTCTTGGAAAAGAAACACGTCGGATACAAATCAAAATTGAAAAAAGAAATACTTGGAAACTATAGCGGACACGCAGACGTTTCTCATGCCGTGACCAATTTAGTAAAGAATGCATTCATAAGAATACATAATTGATGTTATTGGCTGGATGCTGCAGGACATTTTTAGACTTTGAAAAACAAAAATCGAACGGAGATGGATGCATTTTCGAGGTTGCGGGGGAAAAGCGCAGCTTCCAGCTGGTTGACCGGGAGGAAGATAAAGGAAAGATGGAGGACAGGGGTCAGAGGGCGGAGGGAAAGAGGCTCCGACCTGATGGTGACGTTGGCACACTGGGCCAGTCTGCGCCCGGCACTCTTCAGCCCGGTGTAGATCTGACCCATCTCTATCGCCCCTTCGAGGCCAACCACCTCCACCAGCTGGTCACTGAAGTCTGGATGGAGAGAGAGAGAGAGAGAGAGAGAGAGATGTTAAGTTATCTTTTGCTCGACCAAACTCAAAAATAGAACTACAAGACAAGGTCATTAATTGCACTTAAAGCAGTCTTTTTAAATTCCCCGTGAAGGTGCCAAGTTTCTTTCAGTTGCTTTTCACACAACAGTAACAGAGCAACATGCTTGTTGATTGGGAGTCGTGTCCAATATTCTCTCTCTTTTAGCTCTGTGTTTGGTCTCCAAACTCGTCTACAGCCAATAACTGGAGATAACCTTGTTGTTGGTTTAGTTGTCTTAATGGCTGCATATTCTCTTCATTGTTATCGTGTTTATTCTGATTATTGTACGGTGGTCTGGTGACTCTGTAACCCGTTCTCCGCGGCTGATGGTTCAGAGTTGATTAACGTGTTCCAGTCCTTTTTTTTTTTATTTGTCCAAGCTCGCAACAATAAGAATTAAAAAAAAAAACAACAGTGTTTCTCTGAATCAGAGGCGTCTTAAAATGTCAAAGAAGGACTCGGCGAATGGGAACGCGTCCATTAAATCCCAAACAATTGGGACCACTTTCTCTCGTGATTGCAGGTTTTCTAATGATACAGCCGGACAGAAATAAGCAGCAAGCCTCCTCTGGAGGAGTTCATCTCACAAGGAGAGCAACAAAAGAAAGAGAGTTTGTGAGAGGCACCCGAGGGTCTGGATCCTCGAGGCGAAGCTCCGACTGGAGGCTGCAGGTCTGTCTGTCCGTTGCCGTGTGAACAAACGTCAACAGTCCCTCTCGCTCGCCCAGTTCGGGCTTTGTTTTCGAGCTCCAAACAGGAAGTGGGTTGCGCACAGTTCTGGTTTGGCTCTGGAGAGTACGTTTGTTCTGCGACGCGATGCTCGAGGCGAGTCTGACTCGGGACTCGACACGCTCTGAAGCATTTCAGAAGAAAAAGAAAGAAAAAGGTAAACATGGTGACGGATGTATTCTTCTGCCTTGATCCTGAGGTCTTGTTGCTTCCGTCTCGCCGTCAGTGGCATTTAGGAAGTGCTGCCACACCTTCGAAGATGATTGAGGTTTATAACGGAGAGTGAGTCACCGACACTCTCTTTAATATTTCACATTAATTTCACATTTCAAAATGTCAGAGAAACAAACGGATTTTAAATCGTACTTAAGGTTCGTCAGTCAGAATGAGAAACAATCTTAAATGTGTGTATTGATATCAAAAGGTCCAGAGACTTTGCATTATGGTAATTGCAGTTGATATTAAAGTAGATTAAAGATGTAAAGGCCGTATCAAAGCATTATTTACACAGACAAAATTCTAGATAATTTATTCTAGAAATCGGCATATAAAATCATCCCCTGAAGGTTTTTAATTGTAGACTTTGATGACCTTTTATGTTGTTTGTACTTGTTGACCGTAACAACCTGAACTTCCTGACGAGTGTAAGCCTTCTCTCTTTTAGCTCTGTGTTTGGTCTCTACAGACTAATTGCTCAGTCTACGTTGTGCGTGGAATATTATCTGAAAAGGAAACTCGTATATTGAGTTTTTGTCAACAGAGTCCGGTGGCTTTTGAGGAGAGAGCGTGGATACGTTTCTCTTTCAGTTCAGTTGACCTCATAGGACCTCATAGGACCTCATAGGACCTCATAGGACCACATAGGACCTCATAGGACCTCATTTCAACACATCCGAACCATCCCGTTAAGTGACCCCCTGTTCACATTACATGTAGTCATCTCATCCATGGTTAAAGGAGCCACATGTCCATCTTTTCGTCTTTTTGTTTGTTTGTTTGTTTGTTGTCTCTGGAAAGCTGTGAAAACGCTCTCATACTGCAGAAGGCGTCAAAATAAATTCCAGCGAGTGTTGACGTGTCCTATTTTAGGATTTTTTTTTTTTTTTAAAACCGCTCTATTCATATATGCTTTTTTTTTCCTCCTGCTGTACTGTGACATTTATAAATCCCCCCTCCTCCTCCTCCTCCTCCTCCTCCCCCCTTCGCACAACCACCCGTACACCTCCACTTCCTCCCGACACCAAACATGGGCATGCCATCCTGCCGGCGTCCCGGTGTGAGGGCCCGATGGCAGCGGCGCTTCCAATGCTGGCTCTCACCTCGCTGACGAGTCCCGCCTCATCAGATCTCTGCAGGTTTTTTTTTTTTGGACTCTCGGGCAACTGCCGCTGTTACTTCTCAGTGAGGTGGAGCTAAGAATAGCCTAGAACAGCCTCTTACATAACGCCGCCACAGTGCATTCTGGGATGAGATGGCATTGCCTTGCCAAGCAGCGAGAACCGTCACTGCTGTGCTGCACTATTATTTTTTTGTTCTTCCTCTCTGCTGTGCAGCAAATCTAAAAGTCATTTAAAATTCCTTCATTGTTTAATAATAAATGAATAACCGTCACGCTTTAAATCATATTTCTAAACGCATTATTCCAGAATATCTTTGGAGTGTTAACTGACATTTAAACCAAATACAAGACGTATAAAATGTTTGTATTCGTGATTAAAAAAAGTATGAAACAAAACTAGAAAGAGAAAGATGAAAATATAAATGCACATGGTTTTGAGTCATTTTCGACAAATCCCGTAAAAAGACCAAAATAAACGACGCCCATCTGTTCTTTAACTGGAATTAAACTGCGTTGTTTGTGTCAGCTACGGAAATCAATCCAGCTTTCTCCTGCGAAAATTTAATCTTAATCCATTTTTGCACTAATTCAACGACACTCGATCAAACACAGACACAATTTTAAATGTTCGGCATCGTGCTGAATGGAAGAAGACTTGAAACTAGAGATTGAGACCAAAAACTAATGTTTACAATGTTTACTGAGGGAATACATCAAGAGAAGTAGAGTAATTTATATAGACTTCTATACAACCAGAGGAGTCGCCCCCTGGTGGTCAGGAGAGAGAATGCAGCTTTAACACATGAAGCATAGACTTCTATACAACCAGAGGAGTCACCCCCTGGTGGTCAGTAGAGAGAATGCAGCTTTAACACATGAAACATAGACTTCTATACAACCAGAGGAGTCACCCCCTGGTGGTCAGGAGAGAGAATGCAGCTTTAACACATGAAGCATATACTTCTATACAACCAGAGGAGTCGCCCCCTGGTGGTCAGGAGAGAGAATGCAGCTTTAACACATGAAACATAGACTTCTATACAACCAGAAGAGTCGCCAGGTGGTGGCTGCCTGGTAACATTGATAATCACAACATAATTCTTCAGTTTAAGGAATATCTCACTTTTAAATATGAGGGGCATTTAGGCTTCAGGCCCCCGAATGGTGGAAAGTCTCTTCACGCATGAGGACTCTCTCCTCCTTAAACCAACAGTATCTCTGGTAAACGACCCCGACAGTCTGAAGGTTATTTGTATCTCCGTGAAGCCATGACGGGGGTTATGTGGAGTCAAAAAGAAATAAACTATAGAGCCCGCGTTCATCGCAATAAAGGACTCAACCACGATGGAGCTCTGTGGCACAGAGGAGCGCGCTGTATCCAGCCTCGGCTACGCAGACAATACCCATTAGCAGCATGTATTGCTGGTTTGAGTCTTTTCATGGGATTCATTGACATGCAGAAAAAATGTAAAACTGTGCCGTAACGCTTTTGAAATTTAGCGGCTATGAGCTATTTATAAGGACCCTTCAATTAGAAAAACTGAAAGACGAATTATGAATCCCCCCCCCCCCCCCCAGAGGAGTAGCTGCAGCTTTTCATTGTCAGCTTGAGGTGTTAGGCTATAATTATTAGCAGTGTATCCTTCCTCCGCCCCCACAGCCCCCCCGGGCGGCTTGTTATTGTCTCAGGGTGGCCCGAGTCATGGCAGATGGTCAAGAAGAACTGCGGCTCGCCTTCGCCAGCACGGACGGAGGTAAAAAGGTAGCGGGGGAGTACACTTGGCCGTGAAACAAAGAACACTATGTTACTACGACACTGAATCCTCACGCGGCCCTGTGAGCACCCAGATGGTGAAATTTCACTTTGTTGTCCAGAAAAAACCCCGCAAAAAAACCCAACAACCATGGGAAAGAACAGATTGCCGAAGAAGCTTTTAGAAATGTCATCTTCTTTTTTCCCCCGTTCCCATCCTGTTTTTTAAAAAGCAATTGGCCTCTTTAAAGGATCGTTTTGTCATTCATTAACTTTCAGTAAATGTAGCACTGGAAGGTCATCCACTCTCCCAGCATCCACGGAGAGCAACTCAGCGGCGACTGAATCAAAGTAATTATAGCGGGGCTTTTTTCCCTTTCCCCTCCCTCTGATGTGTGAGAAGAGCACAATACGCAGTCTCTGTATGTGATCGGACCCGATATAGCCTCGTCTTAGCGTGACACAGCTCCGCTGTTGGCGGGCTGGTGTATTTGTGGACTTTGGGAGGCAGGGAAGGAAAGGTGAGGGGAAGGGAAGGAGCCAGTGATGGGTGGAAGAGGAGATGGGGGGGTGGGGGTAGTCGGATGAGTAGCGAGAGAAAACAAATGAGTCACGGAGGGGAGAGACGCAATGTGAACTGGGTCAGAACATCCCTGAAATAGCAGATTAAAAAAGAAATAAAAACAAAAAAGCTCCTGTGTTAAAGCTGCATTCTCTCTCCTGACCACCAGGTAGCGACTCCTCTGGTTGTATAGAAGTCTATGCTTCATGTGTTAAAGCTGCATTCTCTCTCCTGACCACCAGGTAGCGACTCCTCTGGTTGTATAGAAGTCTATGCTTCATGTGTTAAAGCTGCATTCTCTCTCCTGACCACCAGGGGGCGACTCCTCTGGTTGTATAGAAGTCTATGCTTCATGTGTTAAAGCTGCATTCTCTCTCCTGACCACCAGGGGGCGACTCCTCTGGTTGTATAGAAGTCTATGCTTCATGTGTTAAAGCTGCATTCTCTCTCCTGACCACCAGGGGGCGACTCCTCTGGTTGTATAGAAGTCTATATAAATGACTCTACTTCTCTTGATTTATTCCCTCAATCAGGACAGAAGAATGTCTTGTTTGCGTTCGGTTTTTAAAGCATGTTTTTGATTAGCTGAAATGGGCATTAATACCACACTAGCCTTGATATGCTAACGGTAGCCACCTTAACTGCCTCGCCCCTCTCGAGCGCCACCCTCTTGTCCAAATATGGTCACTTCCTGCACACTCACAGCTCCCCCGGTTCGGCCCCTGGAAGACGGCGCGTGCGACATCCACTTTTATTTATGTGCATCCTTTCCAGCTCAATTCACAGCAGGAAATTGAGGAAATCTGATCTGGGAGCAGGGAGGAAATAAACAGGGGAGGGGAGCGATGGAGCAGAGATTAAAAAAAAGTTAAAGGCGGAGCTCGGTGATGGGACCGGTGGGGGGGGGGGGGGGGCGGGGGGGGGGGGGGGGGGGGGGGGGGGGTCGACCCTGTTCCTGTCGTCTGTCTTCATCCAGCTGACAAGGACGGACTCTTGACCTCAAAAGAGAAGAGATTCACACAGGTTGACGTCTTAAAAATGAACGTCCATTGTTTGAAGGATAACTTCATTGTTGGTTTTTAAGAAGTTTATGGAAAAAAAATGTCTCTCTCTCTTTATATATATATATATATATATATATATATATATATATATATATATATATATATATATATATATATATATATATATATATATATATATAAATGCTAGCTCAATCCCCAAACTTTACTTGGAGCTCATGGGCTGATGATGCCCCTCCCCCATTGGGCCTCATGCACTGTGGATGGAGGATTTGCCGCATTCACCAATTTTTTTTTCCGAATTGACATGAGGTCAACCAAGTCACATTCAATTATTCTGACTTTGGAGTTTGGGAAGCCTGCCGCGTGTCGCCCCGTGTGGTATTATTGGGACATTACTCTTAACGTGCAGCGCAGGTGGCGTCCGTTTGAGCCGAGCGGCGGATGCAATGTTTCAGTTTTTTTTCGACGAAGCGTGCGACCGCGTTACAATTATATGTCACTCGAGGCCGTCCCAGTTGTGGCTGCTGTCCGTGCGGAAACAAAAACCAGAGCTGCACACACACACACACACACACACACACACACACACACTCAGTGACTCAGAGGACCGAAGTTTCATCACTGAGGTCAGAAGAGCCCCGGGCGTCTCTCAGTCACTCTGGGTAACCCCGGCTCATTGCATTAACCGCAAGCAAATAGATTTAAAAGCTTTAGTTTATTGCGCCAGAGAAAGCAACTGCCATAAACAATTAGCGGTATGATAAACATGCAGGCGCACACACACACACACACACACACACACACACACTGTAACCGAGGCACAATAATGCATACCTCTCTGAAACTAGAGCACTCGTCTCGGAGTCCTGTTTCCAAATAGCATTAGCAGGAGAAGCTAATGTGATAAAGTTTAGATCCTGAGGGAAAACTCTGGAGCACAAAAAAATAAAAATTCCATCACACACACACACACACACACACACACACACACGTTGAAACGTGCACAAAGTGAATGAATTCACACAGAAATGACGACGTGTTTTTACTGAAGATTAATGTTTACCAGTCGTCAATAAAATGTGAAAAATAACCCCCTCAAAATGAAATGCTTAACATTTAAAATCCCAAATCATGTTATTCACAATAACGTGGAACAGAGAAAAGCCTAAAGCTTAAGTAGAGGGGTTCAAATAAGTGTGTTTATTACCGAGTTAAGTACATTGTGTGCGTGATGTAAATTAAGTAAGTTACGCAACTTCTAATAACCAACGGTGGTCTCCTGGGTGAAGGTCCTGGGTCATCAGCCCAGCATGATGCTAGCTTCAATTTTGCTAGCTTCGTTGTTTATTTAAGAACACATAGGTAATATAATAATAATAATAATTATAAATAAGTCCAGACGAAGGCCTCAATCAAAAGGTCCACGTCATGACACCGTGGGGGGTTCATCTCTGGTCTGTAATGAGATGAGGACAATCCCTCGGAGTGAGGAGTGTGATGCTCGTCACTCCTCTGAGAGGGATTACGGCTCGGATTCAGGTCGAGAGTTAAGACCGCGCTGAAAGATTTACAACGGGAGCTCATGGAGACAAAACGCGCTTATTATGGTCTGGTTTTTTTGGGAGACCGGGTGGGAACTCCTGAGCTGAGCTTCACGTGTGAAATCAGTGGTTTTTAACCTTTGTGGTTATCGAACTCCTACGAAGAACAGACGTTTACCCAACTTTGTTCCCCAAAAATCTGTCAAAGGACCACATTAAATACATATAAAAACATGTATATTGGTTAACAGTTGAAGAGCATGAATAACAAACAACCTTTTTTTTACCATCTCAATTATTAGCGACTGGGGTGGAAAGCATTGCAACTCCACAGCTGATTATTGTTATTGTTGTATTATTAAATAAATGTGTATATAATCAGCTGCAATACGTTATTTCTTTATTTTCTAATTTTCTTCATTGCCCGGATTTGAACCTTCTCCGTTTATATTTTTATTGGAATCTGAATCTTTTCAGATCAATTTTTCCATGTTCCACTTGTTACCGTCAATGTGTCACGCGGTGGTCTTGGTCTGGGTCTTGGACTTGGTCTAGACCCCTTTAAGTCCTCCTCTGGTCTTAGTCATGACTTTTAAAACATTTTTTTTTTACGAAAACAGAAAAAAAAATCTTTCATCCAAAAACAGTTTTTCTTGCCGATTCACGATGCCGCTTGCACATAAATGTTAAAAAATTCAATATTCCTCATGCAACAAGGACTGTGGAGATGTGGAGGAGACACGTCCTCAGAGTTCATGCATAAAGGTGCCATATGTTTCCACGACTTCCTCCTCACGCCGTACTCTCCTTCACACAAAGTCTCTCTTTTTTGCTCGTCCTCTCCTCCTCCTCTCACTTCGGTGTAGCCCTGAGATCTCCATGGAAACAGGGTTCAGGTCAGTCGGCAGAAGACGCAGGAACAAAGTGGAGCGAAGGAGACCGAAGCGGGATGAGCCGAGAAAAGGCACCGAGTGGGTTGTTTTCTAATGTTTTGAGGACATCGAATGCAAACCGCAACCCGGACCTCCTCATGCCGGAGAGATTAGCCGAGTAATACAGAGACGTGAAGAGTTTGAATAACATCTCAACTGCATTGGCGTTCTTCGTCTTTAAAATGGGAATGAGCCGCTTTAACACATTATATAATGTCTTTATTTAGCTTCCTGTTGACATGTGTTTTGAGACATTCGTGCTGCCGCTTTTCTTTTTGTTTAGCTTGAACAAAAAACGCCTGATATAATGAAAGAAGAGAGAAATGGTGACGTGAGAAAAGTCCTTGGATGAACCAAGAAAATGCAATCGGCCAACTCTGACCAATTGTGTAACTTTACCACTCCCTCACTCGCTCACCGAGGACATGGTGCAGGCCGAGTCACTGCTTGTGATGAGTAAACTGACCTTTGTGTGTACAGTAGCAGCAGACGCCCAGCTAGTGAGCACACACACTGCTGACACATTCATGTTCATCTCCCCCCTTTAATCATTTCCAAAAGTCCAAAGTACATGTTTTAAGTCAATTATTGCTGACTAAAACGAATAGAAGGGAACAAATATCGTGCTGGTTTTGTGTGGGCTACCAGAGGGCCCATTCTCAAATCACACAAGAGGGCGGGGCCTCCCCACCGGCTGGACAAGAGCTTCACCCAAAGGTCAGACACGGTTCTACTCAGACGAAACACATCAACGCTGGTGTTCATATGGACACTTCTTACCAAAAAAATGTAATAATAACCTGCGCTGCGCGGTTGAAAACGGCTCAAAATCGTCACCTTCTGTTTTAAAATCAATCCCACGAGAGGTGAGAGTCAACCGTCCTGGGTCTAATCCACCTCCTGAAATACAGAAGAAGCGGCCGTGGTTTCTCAGCGCCTTTGCCCACCTTTTTTTTCCCCCTAAATGTGGCAGTCGGTTGATTGAGGCTCGTAACCAACGGTTACGCTTTAGAGACCTGTGACCTGCGCTCACCTTGCATGCAGAACTTGAGCTCTTTGGCGTCCGTGACGGTGCCGGCCGCCATCCTGTCGGGAACCTTCTTGCTCATGCGGTTGTAGTTCCTCCGCTTCTTCGACTCGCCCCACAGGTTGGAGCCGCCGTGCATGCTGGGAATGTTGAGCACGGCGATGCCCTCCAAGGAGGTGTTGCTGAGGTCCATGATGATCCCGTCGCACTGAGGGGGGGAGAGAGATTTCCACTTTTACATTTAAGGAATGACGCTTAAATACGACGTAGTTAACTTGACATGCTAGTCTGCAGGTTCTCTGAAAGCTGAATTTATGAATGGATTAGTCCCGACTACCGGAAACCGAACCCAGATTGTTCCCTGTTTGTTAATACGGCAATAAAAACAGCATTAAACTAGTTATTAATGCCTTAAATATATAGCAAAACCTTCCAGTTTATGGACTGCAAACAGTGAAAAACAGCGGAGACGGTTGTGGATTTTGTGCAATAAAGGGAATAAATACAGGGCTGTGGATGTTTGAGTATTAGTAAAGAACAATAATAGCGTTGTTTTCTATCCGTGCTTCGTTTTCAGGCTTCAAGAGCATCCGACGATCACCGAGGCTGAAACATATAAAACCGCCCCGACATGTTTCGTCTCACACGCCTCTTTGCAGCTTGGCCCCTCCTCCACCACCAAGTGGCTCCATCTAAAGCCCTCTCCCATTGGCTGCTTCTTCGTACAACTCTATTCCTGTAAATCAACGTCATCGTCGGTGTCAAAGCCAAAGTCTTCTCTCGAACAAAGCCTCTGCAGATAGAACTACAGGGTGGTGTGTGTGTGTGTGTGTGGATGTACAGCAACCAACTAATTGAGAGAAAGCTAACGCTAACATGCAGGCTAATGGGCACCAGAGATATTATAACCGCAGTGTATGATTTGCTGTATCATAAAGGAAGATCCGGCTTGTTTTGAGATTGGACCGCCTGTAGACTGAATATAAAGATGGACGACATGACGGCTTCCAAAAAAAAGAAGCCAAAACATTTAAATTGTCCCCCTGGTGGCTGGCTGCAGTATAAGTCATAAACCCCGCCCCCTTCATTTAAGCGCATTGGGACATAAGCCCAAAAAATAAATTACACACACCGGCTCTGGCGAGGTGCCTTTTTTTTCCACGGTTTCATGTTCCCTGAAGGCCACCGTGGTTCTTGGAAAGGGAGAGGCGCAGCGTCGGAGTATTCAGTCGGACG
The DNA here is from genome assembly GCF_009769545.1 of Cyclopterus lumpus. Taxonomy (NCBI): domain Eukaryota; kingdom Metazoa; phylum Chordata; class Actinopteri; order Perciformes; family Cyclopteridae; genus Cyclopterus; species Cyclopterus lumpus. The sequence continues at coordinate 4,450,898 of NC_046986.1, forward strand.
CAATTCCCAATCTCACCACTAGAGGCCACTTAAATCGCACACGCTGGTTTGATTAATACCAGAATGTTCAATTCCGACAATAAATACAGACAAAAAATGCGTTATAAATCGACACCGGTCGAGGTCCTTTAAAAAGAAAAGAAGAAGAATTAAACATACGGAAAAACCGTTGGAGACGTGGCAGCGTGTTGAATCCCCCCCCCCCTTCTGAAACCGTGCGCTCTCGAGTCCCGCTGCGCTATAAGCACCCAGGTGACAGATTATGCGGCGCCGTGTGACAGAATGAGGCAATCAGTGACTTTATGGAGCATTAATTTGACGCCGTGCTATGAATAGCCCCGCCTCATTAAAACCAGAAAATCACTTTGTTGTAAATCTTTTTTGCGAACACGTAAAAAGAAGAACAGCATCTGAGAGCCTGTCAACTAGTTGACGTGTAGCGTACACAAGACCGTTTCATATTCGATTGTTTAAAATCATCAAACGCGGCGTATTGTTGGGTATTTAAAGACGCTTTTCCTCATTTCTCACCTCCACTTCGATGCATTCGTTGAGCTTCTTGCAGGTGGCCGAGATGGTCTCCGTGGTGCCGAACTCAAAGTACCAGAGCTTGTTCTTCATCCTGAGGGGCCAGAGGGGAAACAGAAGTCACACATGTGTTTTTGTTGGTCCGACACGATATTTCCCCCCTTCGGTCTCGACGTGCACACGTATGGAAGCTGTCCGGTGCCTCGAGTCGTGTCACATTTTTGAAATCCGACAGCTCAGGACGAGCCGGAGGCCGAAGCTGCACCCGAAGCACCCCGAGGCCTCGGCTGGGCCCGGCAGCATCGATCCCTTCATAGGACGTTATCCTCCCCATCTCCCCCCTTGAAACGCCGACATCGCCTCTGGAGGGGACACGAGGGGGTGGTGGTGAAACATGGTGGAGGCTGTGCGATCGGGGGTAATATTATTGTGATTCACGGCAAAAAAAAAAAAAAAAATGCTACCCACAGGGCCGCTTTCTGCCCGGAGAGGAGTTAATTTTTTTAGTCAGAGGTGACCTGGTGGACGTGGTTCCCTTTATATCCCGATGTCAGTTTTTAGGGAACCGGACAGTGTCTGAACAACACGATCAGACCTCCTGCCCCCCCCCTGAAGTGGACTTTCTGGCTACGGCCAGTTGCTCTGAACGGGTGTAAGGGGATCCACCGCTCACTGATTACCAGGTTATCACGTGCGGCGTGCTGCAAGCTTCCAAAATCAAGAGAGACCACAGGAGGTCCAACCTCAAGTCTACAAAAATTAGATCATCTTTTTCAAATAAAAATAGAAATAAAACCCCCGACAAACAGCATATCTGACGTCTCCACGAGTGACGCACACGGTTTCATACAGGCGACACAAGCGCTCGGTTCAAAAGAGCATCTACACGTTTTAAAGGAAAGGTTCAAAATATTTGTCTGAAATAACGCGCGAGATGAGACTCGATGGACTTCTAAACAAAAAGGACTCGAAGCGAGACCTAAAACATCTTGATGTTTTTCTTTCCCCGCTAATTGTCTCTCTCCGTCCCTCGTTCGCTCTCTTTTTCCCCTTAACGCCTCCCCAGAAAGGATTATGAGCATATTTGAGATCACAATTAGGAACAGTTGCGATTCTCAATGAGGCGAGCCGCCTAACCTCATTAAGCCGCTTCCACTTGAGAGACGGTCTGTAAAAAAAAAAGAAGAAAAAATGCAATTAACTCGTAGCTTTCCCCTCTCGTACGGACAGAGTGGGGCAACAGGGAGACAGACTACTTCCATAAGCCTTCTCTCTATTATTCCCATGTTTATGCACCAAAAACTGGTGACATGCCGGAAACAAAAAGGATGTTAAATTATCTTCAAAGCGTGGGGGGGGGGGGGGGGGGAGTGGTGGTGTGTGGTGTGTGTGTGTGTGTGTGTGGGGGGGGGGGGGGGGGGGGTAGAAGTGTTTCTTGGACCTTGTCGTGTTATTCTCCCGTTCAGTTTGCGCAGCGAGACAAAGCAAAGTGCTTATTAATTCTATTCATCGTTAATGAATACGGTCGCTTTGAAAACCACTTTCAGAGAGAATTCGTGGAACCTGCCGGAGTCCCGCTCGGCCTGAGAGAGAGAACGAGAGAACCCCCCGATCGGCTTTTGAGGGGGTGGAACCGTGATGTTATGGAAACAGTGCTCGGCAAAGCTCAAGGGGGGGGGGGGGGGGGGGCTCCCGATCTCTGTGGACTGTATCAAGTTATCTCATTGGGCCCCTCGCTGCAGATAAGCATCTCCTTTAATCCCCAGTGTGAGCAGTGACCCCGTGACCCCCCCCCCCCCCCCCCCCCCCCTCCATTGTTGTTGTAGAGGGTGAGTCGTGACATGTGATACAACCTCCCTCACCGTCCACGGAGAGCTAAGCCTCTCTGGAGGATTTCGTGGAGGAGCTCAGGCTGTAAACAGGAAGTGGACGTAGTCGTCGTCGTCGTCGTCGCTTCGAAGCCTCGAGTTCGGATATTCTGCCGTCGCCATCTTGGATTACGGCCGTCGGCGTGTTGTTGTTGTTGTTGTTTTTTTGCAACCTACGAGCGGAAGTTGCCATATTTTGAAATACGAAGATGTGACAGAGAGACGGCGTTTACGTCTCTGGTGGTGGCTGCAACCTGTCAATCACCTTGTAGCCCCGCCCCTAGAGCACACCTTGCTTTATGGTCTGTTTTGACTGAATTTTGTTTGTCAATACATTTGCACGTTTATGAATATTTTCCACATTTGTTTTTCTCGCACAACTAAAGCATAAATACATATTTTTACGTCGGTCCTCCTTTCCACTCACTAAAGTTCTGTGGACCAATCAGGTCGCACTACACACACCCATCAAGGTTTTTGAAGGAAAGGTGGTGAGGAAACGACATAGGATGCAATTAGTTGGCCTATTGGACCGCGGCAAGAAGGAACTCGGGAGAAAAAGATTCTGAGGAAACTTTCGTTTATTTTTTTATTCCCATCTGCAGAAACTAAGTGTTTTATATATTTTTCTCCATTCAACGTTTTCATCAAATGTATGAAATATTGATGTATAGAGCCCCATCTATGCCTTTTACGCAAGATGGCCCCCGAACTCCCCAATAATCATGATTTATTGATCAGGTTGCCGTCTGGAAGAATGCGCCGACGGGACGTGTGTTGTTGTTCGTGGCTTAAAACAAGAGAAGCATATTGAAAAGACTATTTTTAATATTGATGAATTTACAGAACATCTTAAGGGAAGTAGCTGCTTCTTTGACTTTGACTTGTGATCGGATTTAATATATAAAAAAAACTGATTGTCTACATGCAACATGAGTCTAAATCATTGGAAATTACCATCACAATTATTATATTGTGATCACTACAGCAGCTTTTTAAGTTTTTAATACGTTTCTGCACATTAATTAGGTCAGAGGTCATGATTAAATTATTTAAAAAATAATATATATATATATATATACATACAGTACATAAATATACCTATATACATTTTTTTCTTCCAAACATACATTTTAGAAAATGACATGTATTTTTGAACAAGGTCTTTTCAATAACGTCTGTAAACAAGGTCATTCATGGCGTGAGTCAATTGTTTGTGTGCACACAAGAAGTCGTCCTTAAATGTGTGTTGTGAACGCTCGCTCGCCCTTGACTGTCAAACAGGAAGTAGAGAGAGCGCGGGTGGGGAGGGGAGGGGGGGGGCTCGTCTCCTCCGGCATTTGAAGCTTTGACTTCGATGGATAACGCGTCGTAATTCTACGTCACACAAAAATCATCCCGCAGATAATGTTGAGCGTCACGCTCGTAAATCGTGAACGCACAAAAAGAAAGAGAGCAGAAGCAACAAAAAAACGGCCATCTTTCAGCCTCGGGGGGCCCCGAGTGTGACACGAGTCAACGTCGCGCACACACACACACACACACACACACACACACACACACACACACACACACATTGTGAGGAGTCATTAGCACCTGGGCTCCGGGCTCCTGGAGGTCTGGCTACTGTGACCATTAGATGCTGGTGGCGGGTTGAGGTGTCAGGAGTCGCACATCCCCCCTCTGTCCCGACAGGCCCGGGGACGGGGAGGGCGACACCGAGGGGGGGGGGGGGATGTGCTAGTCGACAGGCGGGGGGGGGGGGAGTGTGTTAAAGACACACACACACATGCAGACGGAGTGTGAGTGGCAGGGAGGACAATAAAGCGGTGAGCTGAGTGCTACATGTGGCTACAGGGCCTCTCTCTCAACCAGGTCAAAGGTCATCCATCATCCGCTGCGCCCGGAGGGAGAGAGAGAGAGAGAGAGAGATTTTCTCTCTCTCTCTCTCTCCCTCCATTGAATTTCGCCGTGAAGAAAGAGAGGACGGAAACCTCCTCTGCCAAAAGAACCCACAACAGAACAGTCGCGGCTGTCCGTCACTCTGCGGACGCACCGAAGAGGAAAAAGACTGATTATGAGAGAGAGAGAGAGAGAGAGAGAGAGAGAGAGAGAGAGAGAGAGAGAGAGAGAGAGAGAGAGAGAGAGAGAGCTCTTCCTTCTGCCTGTGGTGCTGGGAAAATATACGGGGCTCGGGACGGATCGATGGACGGCATTAATTATTGAATTTCAAAGAGTCTTTTCCTCTTTCTTACCCTCCTCCTCCTGCTCTTCTTCCTCTCCTTCTTTCTTCTTGTTACAGTATGTAGAGTAGTTAACGGGGGAGGGGAGCACACGTGTTGCTGTCGTCATGCGAACAACATGAAAGCGCCAGCTTATCATACAAACACGCTTTTTATACTTCGCCGAGAAGTGCAGCGGCGGTGAAAGTACACGTTGCGTTTTTTTTGGGGGGCTTTTTCGGGGACCCTCCCCCCCTCAGGGCCCCGGGGCGATTGGTGCTGGTGTGTGTGTGCGTACTTAAGCGTGAACACAAACGCCGTCGAATGGCTTTTAGGCAAAGTCCTGCGTGACGTAAAGAGGTCGAGACACGAGAGGATTATTCACACACACACACACACACACACACACACACACACACACACACACACACGCACACCAAATGTTGCCTAACGCTCACGCCTCGGGGGCCCCCGGCTAAGACAACAAGCAGCGGCACGCGCTCATCGGCAGCGATTGGCCTTCAGGGCGACGGCGTTCGGCGTGCACGCGGCGAATTTGTGCATTTGTGGATGGTGTCGGCTTCGGGGGCCGAGAGGTGTGTACTTTAAAAGACTCACACGGAGGAACTACGAGCATGTGAGTCATTATGAAGGAGGAGTGGGCGGCGCTTTTTTAAAGCCTCGGGTTCAGCGTCTTGGTTTTTGTCCGTCATGGTCTTTGTGTTTTTGTTTTTATTTGTTTACAAACAGCAGTGACATGAGGGGGCGGAGCTAATAATTTGACCGGACTAACTTTCATGAAGTGAAAACGCACCGGGAAAGAGTTAAAGACGAAAACAACTTCCAGACCGGATATAGCGGTCGCCGTGGTAGCGACCTGTCAATCACAGTAAGCACCGCCCTAAAGCATCCGCTGCTTTATGGTCTGTTTGACTCTAAATTACCATAATTTACTAAATGAACATCACGCTGTATTGAAGAAGACTTGAAACTAGAAAAAAAAACTAATGTTTACAATGTTTACTGAGGGAATAAATCAAGAGAAGTAGAGTCATTTATATAGACTTCTATACAACCAGAGGAGTCGCCCCCTGGTGGTCAGGAGAGAGAATGCGGCTTTAACACATGAAGCATAGACTTCTATACAACCAGAGGAGTCGCCCCCTGGTGGTCAGGAGAGAGAATGCAGCTTTAACACATGAAGCATAGACTTCTATACAACCAGAGGAGTCGCCCCCTGGTGGTCAGTAGAGAGAATGCAGCTTTAACACATGAAGCATAGACTTCTATACAACCAGAGGAGTCGCCCCCTGGTGGTCAGTAGAGATAATGCAGCTTTAACACATGAAGCATAGACTTCTATACAACCAGAGGAGTCGCCCCCTGGTGGTCAGGAGAGAGAATGCAGCTTTAACACATGAAGCATAGACTTCTATACAACCAGAGGAGTCGCCCCCTGGTGGTCAGTAGAGATAATGCAGCTTTAACACATGAAGCATAGACTTCTATACAACCAGAGGAGTCGCCCCCTGGTGGTCAGGAGAGAGAATGCAGCTTTAACACATGAAGCATAGACTTCTATACAACCAGAGGAGTCGCCCCCCCTGGTCAGGAGAGAGAATGCAGGTTTGAGGAACCGGAGGTCACATGGCTCTCACAATATCAGTTGATTGAAACACAACAACAACCTCTGGGTGTGACGTTCGTGGCGCCCCGTGTGTACAGCACCACCACCCGGGTTGGACTACGTTCAGATCCCCCACCTTCCAGGTCCAGGTTTTAGGGGTCTGAAGGTGTCAATCTGGTCCACCAGGGGTGTTTAACAACGATGGAGATCTAAGGCCCAGAAGGAAGCAGGAAGAAGCAGGCTGGGATACACAGACACGACTCTTTTCATGAGATTTGTTGACAATAAGAAGATTGTCGTTCATCACTAATCTTATCCTTTACTCATTCGTGTTATATGTTTGGGATGTCTGCACCGAGCCTCTGGGTGTTTCGCCCCCCCCCCCCCCCCCCCCCCCCCCCCCTGATACGACAGGAGGGGCACAGTTAATGGACTTTACGACTCGTCTCGGGGAGTAAAACTCGTGTGCTCTGGCTCTGGAGGAGACGTTTTCAAAGTTTGAGTACTAAAAAATAATAATATCTCCCGATGATGCGATTATGGAAAATCATCTCGAGGTTATATTTGCGACGTTAAACAAACAAAAAGCTTCTGACGAATGAAGCTGGCAGCGTTATTGATTCCCATGTCTGGAAAGGTCACGTGACGAGGTTGAATTATATATATATATATATATATTTTATTTTAGCGTTAGCTGAGAACTTTCCCTGAACCAACAAACAACACAACAATCAACTAATAATTGTGGTTCCAAACATTTCCGTGTGGATTATGGACTTCCACTTCCTCCCGGCTCAAGTGCTCAAAACGAGGCACGGCCGACGTATTGATTCCACTACGCGGTCGGGTTCCATAGTGAAGGTCGCCGGTTGGTTATGAGATTGCTCGTGATTGCTAATGATGTCTGAAGGTACACGCCCCCCACGCCCCCCCCCCCCCCCCCCCCCTGAATGTGATGGACACGCCTCCATCGACGCCGCTTCCGCTCACCTGCTGTTGAACTTCTCGGGGTGCTTCTCCCGCATCAGGTGGAAGCGATGGGCGATGGAGGCGTCCTGCGGGAGAGAGAGAGCAGGAGAGACATTACCCAGAGTGCATCAGTACACAGCTTGCTAGAGGTCAAATGTAAAAATTCGGTGGACTCCGGGTTCAGCCGTCTCCCACTTTTATTTCATTTCATACTTTTTTTTTTCTTTCATTCGTCTATATCTGGGACGTGAATTAAAGGAACATTATGGTCTGTCTGGCACCGCTGTGAAAGAAGGGGACTCGACATCTCGGTGGTGAACTCCCTTCTAACCGATCGAGCGTACCAGTTACGTGTCGTTGCTCTTCCTGTAGTAAGCGGCCTGACCATTAAATATTATAAACAATGCTAAATATGTTAATTTAGTCTGTTACTGTATATATCATCAAGCCAAATTACATGTATGCATGTTGTAGTGTATTATATTTTAGATTCCAGTACATAATTATATATATATATATACTTATGGCACGAACCAGGCTGGAGCGAAAGGTCACAAGTAGATTGGAGCAGGCCTCAGGCTGGACTGCCCCCCCCCCCCCCATGTGTTTAACCCCTGACCTCTGGGTCAGAGGTGGGTGTAACCCCGATCAGTCACAAGAGCAGCCTCGGTGTGACCTCCCTCACAGACAAACACAAACACCGCGCTGTCACCGCGGCGTTATCGATGCTCGGCGTCGTTAACCAGGCAAGAGGAGCTCGATGAGAGGAGGCTCCTTTCAGACCTCGGTACCTCCGGCAGTGGGAGGAGCTACGTTTGTGGGCCAAATACGCTCTGCGGCAAACAAATGTTTATGAAACGTAAACAAATCCTCCTCAAATTTATCATTGATAAACCTCGCACCGCTGTCACTTTATACTTTAGAGACACCGTATACACTTTAATAAATAGTTTTACATTTTCATTTCCTTCATTATTTAAATTCTATTTTATTATATTTTATTGTATTGTATATTTGTAAAAAAATGTTTTGCTGCTATATTTCCCCCTGCGGATGAATAAAGTAAAATCTAATCTAATCTAATCTTTGAAAATATATATATATATATATATATATATATATATATATATATATTTCTTTACAAATCTTTAGGGATTAATACAATTGCCAAAAGTAGAATGATGTAGTTAAGCTAACGTCATTTAGCTGCTCGTTAGCAACCGCCTTTTTTCACCAGTGGGGGATTTTCTCATGCATTTTATGTCCTGGAACAGAACATTACAATCTCTAAAGTTTTGCGTTATTTTATTTCATAAAAAAAAAAAAAAAGTGCAAAGAAACGACTCATTTCCGTTTTTTTAAAAATTATTCTTATTAATTCTCACAGCACTTTATACGTAAGCTGTCGTATGAACGTTAAGACTCCAGCGGGCGCAAACAAAAACCACGACCCGAGGCCGACACACACACACACACACACACACACACACACACACACACACACACACACACACACTGGACACTTGAGCTTTCAGTGCATGTGATCAATTAGACGCAGCGGCTCTAATGCGACCGCACGTTGAGTTTGACCAGAGCTGCTGCTTCTCCACTTCGGGGCCCCGAGGACGTGATCTGGTCCCCCCCCCCCCCCCTCCAGATAACCAGCCGCTGTATGTATAAAATAAGTTCAAGATGCATGCTTTATAGATTACATTGATTTTTATGTCAGAGGAAACGATATAGCTAAACGTGGACGTATGCGCGGACACGCTGCACGTGCGCGAGGCTCGGAGGGATGGAGAGTGTCACCGCGGTAACGACGTTAACGCATGGAGACAGAGATGAGCGCTGTTTAATAACACCATCTGGTTCCATTAAAGAGACAAGACGCATGACACAACCCGAGCCGCTGCCTCCAGTGGGGAGACGACAAAGACATGACTATGAAACGAAAAGAAAATGAATTAACTGATAGGATATAAAACTTTATACAGAAGTGGAAGCTGCAATCACAACACACATCTATTCACTGTGGAGACGGACATGTGCATCTGATACGCTAAGTTCCCATATGGAGGGATACATTTGCCAATTATTAAACTAATTGGGCCTCAAGTAATGTCATTTTCATTTTTTTCCCCTTCATTTTGAGACGTGATTGTGTTTCGTTGTGTTATTTTTCTTTCGATGTGGTAGCTGATACAATGTTTTGCACAGCATGCAGATTATCAGTGGAAGGGTGTCATTTTTCCATTTTTTTTTCTTATTCAGCTGTGACACTTAAAGAGAGGCGGAGAGGAACTGACTGTGCATGTGTAATTTTAGGGAAATTAGAGGCGTTATAATTTTAAGAGATAAATAAGGAGGGTTCAAACTGCACTTTGAGTCATCGTGACTCTTAAACCAGCTTCTCTACACCCATGGGTCCACTGCCAAATGGTTAATACACAGTAATATACAAATTATATACAAAAGTGCTCAAGAATTCACTTAAATAGAAAAGTCAAATTAAAATGCATACTTTCAATGACCTGTGACGCTCTTCAATCAGGTGCTTTCCCTATTAGCCAGCTAACTAAATTCTTCTTTTTCTATTTTCTTTCTGTAAAAAAATGACGTGGGCCACGACGACCGTGCGCCGGCGAAAAACTGCAATCCAATTAAAAATAATCAGAGCTCTCTCTGACCCGAGGTATTCAACAATATGCCCTCCCCATTAATTCATGGCTACCTTTACGCTTCATGAGGGAAACAGAAACGTGGAACCTGAAGATGAACGCCGAGGCAACAAGTGTTTCCATTAATACGTCTCTGCATTCCTGGAGGTGTAAAAAAGGTGCATATTCACACCAGAGTCTGGCACGGTGCAACCGTGACAGGGCGACAACGTGTGTGTGGGACGGCGTGTGTGTGTGACGGCGTGTGTGTGTGACGGCGTGTGTGTGTGACGGCGTGTGTGTGACGGCGTGACGGCCGTTGTGGCACCGCGCCCGGCCTGTGCAGGTGTTTCCCCGGAAACCGGAAGCTTGAGACAAGACAGGTGGACGGGGTCAATTTGACGGGCACCCGCGATGCCCGTCAACCTCCAAGAGCCGTCCGCCGGTGGTCAGAACAATGTTGCAGAGCTCAAACTACAACAACAACAACAACAACAACAATAATAAAAAGCTGATTCTCATGGCAAGGTTACTCCTCACAACAAGCGCCCACGAGAGAAGAACAAATAAAAAGTAGCCTCGGAGCCAGGCTATTATCCTTTCCCTGATTTTGGTCCATTTTGGGCCCAGACAATGACCCCCCCCCCCCCCACCCCCCACCCCCCCCTGCAGGCAATCACTGACCGGTCCCCCCTCCTGCACTGTTATTGTTTTGGTGCATTCTGTCCCCTCCCTGTCTAACAAAATGTGACATTTGCCGTGGCCGACAGTCGGCCGTGTGATGAAGGTTGTTTTGATCTTGCCGATTGAAGGTTTTTTTTGCACAGGGGGGGGGGGGGGGCAAGAGGAGGTGCTGCTGGACGGGGGGATGGCAAAGTGGGAAGGGGGAAATCGACAGAAAAACAACAACAGTAACAAAAAAAAGTAACAAAAAAAGAAAAGCTGGCTCGGTGGGAAAGGGGCGGGGCTAGAGAGATGTCAGTCAGGGCTCTAAACGCTCTTATCCGATGATTTATAATTTAAGGTCTTCATTTGGTTTCCCATTGAAACTACAGTCTTATTATTATTATTATTATCGAGAAAAGGAAGAACAATATATGAAAAGTTCTGCATAATAAAAATGTTAATAATCAAATCACGTGACACAAAATTAAACCTTTGACTTTCCGTCTCATAAGTAATTCTACTTATCTTCTAACTTACATATAACTCATATTTATTATTCATACTTTTTTTATTTTTTTATAGCAGCAATGGTCTTTCATAAAATGTTATTAATGCTTTTAGTAAAAAGTGTAAATACGGTATTTTAACAGTTAAGTTGATGAAATGCATGAACAGATGAAGATGAAGCATCTTCATAAAATACCTGGTGGACTTGAGTGTAAATCTTTTAATAAACACCTAAATATGTTTATTTATGTTGCTTCGTCGGGCGGTTTCAGAGCGACGGGTGTTTCACTTCCACGAGCGACCGTGCTCACTGGTGACTCGCAGGTTGCTCGTGGATAATAAACACGCTTGAGTACGCACTCGAGGTGAGGGGACCCGCTCAGTGAGGCCGAACACCGCGAGTCGATGTTATGGCGTTTGGCGTTCTGCACGTGAACCCAGGACCTGCACGCTCGCGTATGACATCATCGTTTACGTCTTGTGAAAAGGCTCCATGGAGACGTGCTCATGGTCTGAAGCTTCCAGGCGCTTTCAATTTGTCAATGCGCTTATGTGTGTGTGCGCACGTGTTTCATCATGTGTGTGTGTGTGTGTGAGCGCCCGTACCTCCCGTCTTTAAGACCAGCCAGGTGTCACTCAGCACGGTCATTCATTACCGCGGTAACCTGGCCTGAACCTGGCAGGCGCTCACTTCCTGTCACTGATACTTCCACTGACCTTCAGTCTGTGCCAGCGCTGCTCGTCTCTCTCTCACACACACACACACACACACACACACACACACACACACACACACACACGCGCGCGCAGGGCCTCCGCCTCGGCGCGCTGACCGCGATGTCAGGGAGTCACTGTAACTGATGCGGCTCTCGGATTATGAAGAATCCCGGTGGTGCCGAGGCAAAGAGCAGCAGCCTCCGGTCGGGCTGAGCCACGGCACCGGCTAACGTTTCCTCACGATTTCAAATGTGAATGCACAAGCGTCCCGTGAGCCGACGCTCTCTGCTGGACCTAAAACGCCATCACGTCAACAGATGAGGAACACAGAGAGCAATTACATCCTCTGCGTCTCTGAAGCCGTGGCTTTTGGGAAATATTCTATTTTGGAGCACTTCATGTGTTAAAGCTGCATTCTCTCTACTGACCACCAGGGGGGCGACTCCTGTGGTTGTATAGAAGTCTATGCTTCATGTGTTAAAGCTGCATTCTCTCTCCTGGCCACCAGGGGGCGACTCCTCTGGTTGTATAGAAGTCTATGCTTCATGCGTTAAAGCTGCATTCTCTCTCCTGACCACCAGGGGGCGACTCCTCTGGTTGTATAGAAGTCTATGTTTCATGTGTTAAAGCTGCATTCTCTCTACTGACCACCAGGGGGCGACTCCTCTGGTTGTATAGAAGTCTATGCTTCATGTGTTAAAGCTGCATTCTCTCTCCTGACCACCAGGGGGCGACTCCTCTGGTTGTATAGAAGTCTGTGCTTCATGCGTTAAAGCTGCATTCTCTCTCCTGACCACCAGGGGGCGACTCCTCTGGTTGTATAGAAGTCTATGTTTCATGTGTTAAAGCTGCATTCTCTCTACTGACCACCAGGGGGCGACTCCTCTGGTTGTATAGAAGTCTATGCTTCATGTGTTAAAGCTGCATTCTCTCTCCTGACCACCAGGGGGCGACTCCTCTGGTTGTATAGAAGTCTGTGCTTCATGTGTTAAAGCTGCATTCTCTCTCCTGACCACCAGGGGGCGACTCCTCTGGTTGTATAGAAGTCTATATAAATGACTCTACTTCTCTTGATGTATTCCCTCAGTAAACATTGTAAACATTAGTTTTTGGTCTCAATCTCTAGTTTCAAGTCTTCTTCAATACAGCGTGATGTTCATTTAGTAAATTATGGTCATTTAGAGTCAAACAGACCATAAAGCAGGGGATGCTTTAGGGCGGGGCTTCCTTTTGACTGACAGGTCGCTACCATTTACTTTTTCGAGTGAATAATAGAAATGAACCTGTCATTACATTTTAAGATATTTAAACGCTCCGAAATCACATTCAAATTGATTCATTCACGACAATTAGACACACCAGAACACCTGCAAGATGGACACTGAGGTTTTTTTTTGTTGTCATGAACAATTTTCCGGCTTAACTTCCACCTGCGCTAGCATTCAAGAGGGCCTGCAGTGAACTGGTCCTGGTGCAGCTTCGGCCAATCAGGTTGAAAGAAGCAGCTCGCGACTTATACGTCCGTCGGAGGAGGCGCAGGATCGCCTTGGCCCCTCCAGGCCGGATGGGTGCATTCGGGAATGGTCCATTAACAGCAGGAATCGTCTTGCAACCACACGGCGTGGTGGAGTGCGTGCACACGCGCACACACACATTCACACCTTGCAGCCCGCCCGTCGCGCGCTGCAGAGGGATCGGCTTCCTCGCTGCAACGCGAGGCGCCATCTTTAATGGCTGCTGACATGCTGCGATTTCCTCCTCTCGAATTCCTCTCACGAGATTCTTTCCAGGCCGCGGGTCAACAAGTAGGACGCAAAAAAAGGCTCAACTTAGCTGTTTTAATGCGCCCCCGCCCTCCAAACAACGTATTTAGTTATAATAATATGAAGCCACGTGAAGATGAAAAGGGAGCTCAATGCACCTGTAGATGTTCCCGTCATCACTAAACCTTCTGGAGACGAAACATAACACTTCAGGTTTCAAGCTACATTTTCCATATAGTCTTATTTGAGCTCAAATATGGGAGCAGATTGAAACATAAATCACATAACACACCTTCTGATTTACTGTAAATTTAGAAGGTGTGTTATGCGTCTTCTGTTTTTTCGGGGTGGGGGCGTTCAGCACACATGCTCCGCGCCATGTCACCCACAATTAAGTCAGCGAGATAAAAGGACAGATGACTGTGTCGAGGCTTTCAGATTTCGGCCTTGCCAGCCTCCCGTCTCCACGGCAACCGAAACCCTTGCGAGTTTTGCGATCGTCGGGAAGGCAGGAAAAAAACACAAAAAAAACAGGTCGGTAAACCAGATCCGAGGGTAACTAACGCTCAGGTGTCGTGTGCTCGCAGATACTCGGCCATCTGTCGCAGCCATCTTTTTTTGTTTAATGGCCGTGAAACACTGGCGCGTCGTCAGGACCCCGACGAAGACAGGCGCTAACAGAGACAGCCGGTTTTTAACTCGACATGTGTTTTATATAATGCCATGAAAAGACCCTCTCAATACTCAACCGACCACCGTCTGTGACTCTCACCACCAAGGATATTAAACCAACTACGGTGGCCTGTTTGGAGCTGCAGATTCATTTGCATTTTTTTGAGTAAAATCAATGTAAAAAATAAATAAATAAATCGAAAGAGATTGAAATGGATTCAACCACGTCGTTAGACCTTTTTAGTAAAAGAAAGAAAAAAAACAGCATCGGGCGCCTGATACTGTGTTTTTCTCCCTCCGCTGCATGGCTTTAACACCCAACGGTGATGCAACGGCGTCCCTGCGTACACCTGCACATCACAGGAACACCATTGTCTCCCTCGGGTGCTGCAACCTTCGATTTAAAAAGGTGCAACTGTACATATGGCGGTGGCACATTAATATGCCGTTGGCTTCCTCCGTGTGATGTTTCGACACCGATGGAGGACTCAGGGGGGGGAGGGGTCGGGAGGGGGGGGGGGGGGGGGGGGGGGGGGGGGGGGGGGGCAGTTATATAACAACACTGTGGTTCGTCCTCTTCTTGCCAAAACTCCCATTGGCTCCTCCCTGCACGCATATGTCTCCTTCACACTGATTCATGTCTCCTTCACACTGATTCATGTCTCCTTCACACTGATTCATGTACACTCTTGTGTATTCATACGTTACTTACTCACGAGCACCACTGTTATTTTTTTTAATCTCTCATCTTAAATGGTAATTTCTGATTTGATTTGATGACTCGGCTCGAAGTTTTTGTCCAAACGCCAGCAGGGGGGTCTGGTTTCCATAGCAACACTGAAACACACACACCGTGCTTCTTGCTGCGAGTTTGGCATCGAGGTGTTTATCTGCAGTCCCAAAGTCCGCATGCGATGAAATGCCTCGTCAGTCTCGCTCCTAATGGACTTTAAGTACGTTCTAGTTTGTTTTTGACAACGTGGAATTTTTGTTTTCCGCGTAGGAAAGGAGGTTACTGTCGGTGGGTGGGTCACATGACTTTATAATAAATCACCTCTGGGATTCAACGTCATCGTGGTCTGCAGAAATGTGCAATGTTTATTATTCTGGCTCCTGGGTTGTTGTTTACCGTGGCGGAACATGAAGGAAGGCCAGTTCTTAATGGGAGCTAAGTATGGAGGCTATTTATAGGACGCCTGCAACGCCTGTGAGCCGATGACTGAGGGATTCATTTAAATGATGTGTGTGTGTGTGTGTGTGTGTGTAACCGAAACCTCAGACTTCCGAGTGCACTGGAAAATAAATCAGCAGACCAGCGATGCGCTAACTTTTTTTTTTTTTTTTTTTTTCGTCACCTCTTGTAAAAACAAAAATAAACATCCCTGAGCTTTTTACACAAGTATCTCCATCAGGATAAGATTAAACATTTTTTTTTTTTTTTTTAAAGGGTTGCTAAGCAACTGGGACCTGGCAGCATGTTTCCTTCCCTCCAATTAAAAGAGGAATCCTGCCCAACAGGGAAACAGAAAAGTCACTGATGAATCTGCTAATTGCTCGTGTCCACACAGACCGGGTAATCTCTCT